>NC_143014.1:308544073-308698960 GCF_055824585.1 Amblyomma mixtum
CTGAACTCGACAAATTTCCTACTCGGTTTTATTTAATTATCTGGTCTGACTAGAAAGGTTGATTAGGCTACTTGGTCAATTAAGCAATTAACTAACCTCAGTCCCACTTACTTGAAAAATCAATATACCATCCCTTTGATTGGTTGCATGGTTACTAGCCAAAGTGCAATTGGCCCCGTTTGAAATTCGCGCGTGGTGACGTCACGACCATTTCGACCAATTGAAAGGCGTGACATTTCTGTCGACAACTCCTGCTCACAACGATGAGGCATTAAAGGTTTCCGCGTGAAAAGCATTCATCTAAATGAACTGTCAGTAGGGTCGAATCTGTGCAACCTGCGGCGGTGGCTTAGTGGTTTTGGCGTTCGGCTGCTGATCCCAAGGTCGTAGGTTCGACCCGGGCCCCGGCGACCGTATTTCAGTGACGACGACGCACTAAAGCGCCTGTGTGTTGTGCGATATGTGCGCACTGTAAAGAATCTCAAGTGACCAAGCGTGACTCGCGCGTGACATGCGATTTCTTCAAAGTGTTGTGTGCGGTTCCGCTGACTGGAACCAGTCATTGACGTTATTGTGATTCTGTGTTCCTCATGGAGAAACCGCGAAAAGTTTAGGCGCATTTTATCTTGACATGACTCGTCCAGTGACTCCTCGGTAAATCATTGTTTTCTAACAAGGAGCGGACAAGGGAAGGAAATTGCTGGTATTGTAGCTTTTTTTTTAACACGGTTATTTTTGCTTTCTCTTTATGAGCCATTTATTGCCCTAGACCATACTCGTATTACTATTGTTCTATGTATCGTATGGTGTTTGGGCTCGTTCTGGCCACTCGGCTGTTGAGGCACACTCAAAATAAAAATCTGTCTCTACAACCTCGTTCCTATTCGCACTCGAAAGGGTTATCCTGCCCCGCGTAGCTTCTAATACCTCTCTCCATTTTTCGCTGCCCCGATATTCGAAGTGGTATTGCTAGCTTTTCTGAGCGGAAGGTTGGATCCTTGAGGCAGTAGACGAAAACACCTTGTGCCTTGGCGCTCTTTGGCCACAGATGGCCTCGCGCTATGAAAGTTCCTCATCATCGTCAATACAGCAGGACAGCGGACAAATCAGTTTTGGGCACGGCAAATGTTCGATCGGCAGCATTTGCAGAAGGAATTTCTTACTTGAACAAAAAATACCAGTGGGTCGGTGAAACGGACGCCTGAAATGCCACCATGCCCACATAGCCATTCAGGTTCGCTCGCCGCCAGCAAGGGCTGTGTCCTTCGTTGATGACTGTCGTCAGCGATGCCATGTGGTTCCGTCAGTAGTTGCTCAAATCCGGAAAAAAGCACCGCAGCTACACCGTGATCGCAGACAAGCTCCATCCTGTCGAAGGGAGTCCATCGGAGTGGGTCATCTCGAGCCGCCGGCATCAACAGCGCCGGGCCCATCACCTGAACAAAAAAGACCAGCGAATAGGGGAACCTCAGGCCCGATGTATCGCCCTGTCCAAATTTCCAGTGCACTGGTAAAAGGGTCTTATCTAAGGGATACTGTGAAAACTTCCAGAGCAAATCCTATAGCTTGCTGTATTGCTTACATTGCGTGGGTTTCTTATTTATTTATTCATAAACCCACAGTGACACGTAGGCATCATTGATAGAGAACCTAGGAGTGATTACAACTAATAAGAAGGCGCATATACTGTGAAAAAAAATTCTGCAGAGACCCTTACGACTGCTTAGCGTGAGAATGCGAAAATATTAAATTGCTAAGTCATTATACGTTGTAGAATGACTATGAATCAAGAGTCATGACTGATTACATGGCATGACTATGCATACTTTGTACTATGTACACCTAACATGACATTACTTGTAAAGTACTGAGTCATTCTACGTTGCAGAATGTCTGTTATGGCTATGAGTACTTTTTACAAACCCTATACACCTTACATTACTTGTAAAGCACTAAGTCGCGCTATGTTGCAGGATGTCTGTAGCGATGACTATGACCACGAGTCATTACTTTCAAATAATGCGTGACGCCATTCCTGACTATACAAGTTCGCTTACATGTGTTGTGACATCATACACCGGCGTACTGCATCATCCAGATTTCGTGACATAGACGGCTTTTGTGCTAATGAGAAATACAATGCGTTCACATTAAAAAAAGTAAAAAATGTTAAAGTAAAACAGTGCTCCGAAAATACACTGAAATGTTGAAAAGAAAATGCTCAGCTTCCCGACAACACTGACTGCTGATAGCAGAATGTAGTTAGTGCTGAACACTGCTACAGACTACTCGCTTATTTTATTTAGCATTCGCAGAGAACGAACCATCTCATTCTCTTTCGGAGCAGGATGAGCACGCATTGCGATTACTGACTAATAGTGAAGCGCACTGCTGCTCATTGCTGATTGGTCGCAAATACAGACCCAGGTAGTGCTTGATGGCTCACCGTGAGAAAAGCGCCTAGCACTCCGACATATAGCGTGCTTCGATAATTCATCGTTATTATCGACATGCCGCAGTATGATGGCTCAGACTGGAACAAATTCGGGACTCGGATGAAATTATTCAGGTGGCCGTGCTGTGGCTGTGTCGCACTGGTAAATAATTCGCACTTATTGTTGAGGAACCTGAGAATAAGGACGCCGTAGAGGCAGGAAAGTGGCTGCCACGGAAAGAACCCGGATGATGGCTACCATGGAGTCGCTCTTGACGTTGGCGGAGCGGTGCGCAACCAGTGAGCGGTTGCCATGGGAACAACCCGGAGCGCGGGTACAGTGGAAGGAGGTGGAGGATGAGGAATACAGTGGGCTGAGATGATGAGCGAAGATAACACAGCGGCGCGCGCGCGCTGGAGGCCAATCTCCTGTTGAAGTGGTCGTTGTGCGCCAGCCACCGAGTGCCGATGGATACTGGAGATCAGACATGGGATAGAAGACGAAGTGTGCAAGGGAATCGAGTGTAAATAACTGCGAAGGAGACTAATTCTGTAATAAATATGAGTGTAAAGAAATGTCTGAAATGTATCGTGTCATGCAAAGGGGAATCAAAGTCTAACGCTGCGGATTTCGGTCGGACCAGCCCACCGATCGCCTGTAAAGTTTGTTAAATCCCTATCTTGCGAATGCGGGCCATGCAGAATCCAGGAACTGCTCTTGGTTCTGATTTAATGTTTTGCGGTCGGTTGACTTTTAGTCGTAAAAGAGAGGCCGCCATCTCTCGCGATGCCTCTGGAATGAAAACGCATCGTTCTGCGTGTTCACACGCAGGTGAACGAGGAAGCGACTGTCGTGAGCACAGGACAGTCGCTTCAGTTCACATGAGTATGCTCATACTCATCAGAAACCCTGCGCTTTGGAACGCGCACTGTATCTGAAACCGAAGCTTCAAGTAGCGCCGTTATAAAACATACCTAGATGGTTTCCAACCCACCTTCTTCCGTTGTTTAAATAATTTGTGAGATGGCCTTCCCGACATCGCTGTAGCAGCACTAAGTGTCAACGAGCTTGGTCGTTTTTTGGAATTTGGCTGAAGCCAACGATAGAACTAGGAATTGATGATGATTTTGTTATTTCTTGTATCTTCTTTAGTGCTTTCACACGTATTGTTTTGTTATTCATTGCTCTTTCTGTATTTTTGCTTTCACCGTGTTCTGTGATGTGTACTGTCGGTGCCTGAAATTCTTATGTCCTTTTATTTTGTCAACTTCTGTCCTCTAATGGCCCTCAAGTATAGGGGATACTTAAGCTGTGCCTGAAGGTTATGACGCGATTGATTACCGAGTTAATCCCCATACATGCACAATTGGACGCTCTCTACGTTCTTAGATCCCAGGGAGTCGCCATACCACTACCAGCGCGGTGTTGCAGCGGTTAAGCGATGCACCACACAAGCGATGCGATGGCAGGTGCTCCCAGTGCTGGGGCTTGTGCAATCCAGGTTGCTCCTCCTGAGTGACCAGTCATTAATTTAACTGCCACTGTGGGCAGGTTGTGGTGACGCCACGAGGTCACGTGACCAAGGTGGCCCCCGCCTCCCTCCTAGGTTGCTCTTTGGGGTCTGCCTGCTAGATTCGTGCTCGTGATTTTTCGCTGACACGTACGCCGACAACGCCGACGCCCGATTTTCTGGACAACAAGGCATTTAACGCTATCGGGTTAATAAAAAAGCATGCTCTTATTTCGGATAAAAAACCCACCCATAAGTTTTTTCGAGTATACTGTGTATGAACCGACGTCACAGCGGCCGCCATTTTGTGGTGCATGTTGCAAGGCGAAAGGTTGCAGTCGTATCTAATCATTACCTTGTCACCACCTGCCCCGGTTTGTTAGTGTCGTTCGTTGGTTTATGTGGTTGAACGTCCCAAAGCGTCTCGGGCTATGAGGGACGCCGTAGTGGAGGGCTCCGGATAATTTCGACCACCTGGGGTTCTTTAACGTGCCCTGATGTCGCACAGTACACGGGCCTGTAGCGTTTCGTCTCCATCAAGATGCCACCGCCGCCTCCGGTACCCAACCCGCGTCTTTCAGGTTAACAGCCGAGCACCATAACCACTGAGTCACCGCGGCGGCTACCTGCTCCGGTTTGCACTGCTGAAGCTACGCGCCACAAAATTGCGCCCATAACGTCACGTGAAATACCCTTCAGAAACATCTGAACCCGCTTACGTCTTTTCGATGCTTGTTTGAAGGGCGACAGTCACTCGTAACGACTTCACTTGGCGCGGAAAAGTCGTCCAAAGCCGGCACGGGACAAACCAAGGTGCGTGCTGCAATTAAAACAAAACAATAGAGCAAGAGTGCAGACAAATGTGGTACAATAGAACTCGCTGTCCACGTGGAAGGAAACCAGCAGAAATAATTCTACCAGCGAAGAGATTTTTCTCACGGAGAGAGGAAACTGAGTTTCAGTGAATACCGGCAACTATAAACTTTGGGGTCTGAGGGTTCATATAATTTGTGACCACAGAACTTAGACGGCGGAGCTTGGATCCCTGAGTGCTTGTTTAGACATGATCTTCGGGAAGAGCGTTCACATTTACGGTAGCTGTGTTGAATTTGCTCTGTACGTCACTGATCTGAGGGAATGGTATGCGCATCGATGAATAAGCACATCGTGTGGCACGCTCATTCCACAAAATTATGAAGCAGTGTTATGAGCCTTACGTAAAGAGCTCTCATCTAGTTCCTAAAAAAAAAAAACATAATAGGTCGGCAGTTAGACTTTTAAAAATCATAAAAAATGCCCTTGGAGAGCAACTTCGAGGTTTTTAGAACATTGTGAGTTGACACTCATATATCTCCGCCGCAGCAAACTGCTTTTCAAAATATCGAATGGAACCATTTTAAAGAAAACTTGTCACGAAGACGAGGGACCAAATAGAGGAACGCACACAACGAAGACTGGTGTCGTCTAAACACAAATGCAAATGCATTTGCGTTTGAACGTCAAAAACTTTTTTTGCAAGTCATCCTTGTCACCTGACACTTTTCACGTGAGCATTGGATTACGTCGGCAACTTTTTGTGAGTCATTGTTGTCACGTGATACTTATCACTTTACCTTTGAATGACGTTAGCAACTTTTTTGCAAGTCGTCGTCTGCGGCGAGTTCAAATAAAGGCGGGAGCAGGCACGTTTAATTCGATTTAAATTCGGGAAATCGGCCGCACAGGCCATACCTCGAAGTTTCTAAGAATGCTCGGAACGTGTAGATCGATTTCCCTTGGTGAAAAGTCGAGTTCAGATTCCTCTTCAGTGAACTTTTAAAATCACCTACAAGATTAGGTTTGGGAACAACGTGCCTAGAGGGAATCAAGTTGATATGTGCAACGAACGTCGTTTGAAAAGGGGACAGCGCAAGCACATAACCAAGAATTTCAGTCTTGGCAAGACAACTCGAATGTGGCAGTAATCGTACGGCGCATTTTAGACGACATTAGAGAGTTCAGCAGAGCGGATTTACTGTCCGCTCCGCTCGCAGTTCCCAGCGGAGCCACAGCGGAGCGTCGCGCAAGAGTACAGTATTAGCGCTGCGTCTCCTCACGGTCTTCCCTGCATGCTTCCCCGTCCGCTGAAGCGAGGCGCCTCGTTGCGCCTCCTAGTGGTGGTAACTGGACTTGCCAGAAAATGGTTATACGTATGCTTCTCTGATTTATGTGTGAATAAATTAATAATAGCTGTTTACGTTTGCTGTGCTTTGGTTTTAGCAGTGAAGTTTTCGTATTACGAAAAATTGAAAAGTCTGCCACTGCGAGAGCCAAGTCAAGACCACGCAAGCCACCCCTCGCAGTGTGCGCGTGTGCGCATGTGTAGCGTTGTCTAGCGTGTGTATTCATCCCCTAAGCGTGCGAGCCTCGATCGTGATCGAGTTGCGTTCGCAAGTTATGCGACACCGCCTGCAGCCTGTTTGCCATGCCGAAAAGTTTGGTTTGGTTTGGTTCATTAGGGTTTAACGTCCCAAAGAGACTCAGGCTATGAGGGACGCCGTAGTGAAGGGCTCCTGAAATTTCGACCACCTCGGGTTCTTTAACGTGCACTGACATCGCACAGCACACGGGCCTCTAGAATTTCTCCTCCATCGAAATTCGGCCGAAAAGTGTCCTGCAAGACCCGCTGCTATTGTCACAGAGGTAGCGCTGCCGGCTGCCATGTTGAATGTGTACGTTTGGTTCGGCTAGCGCGAGCCCAGAAGGCTTTGCGCGAGGCCCGCTCGTCGGGCCGCTCCGGGCTCCGCTTGGCTCGCGCGAGAGCGGGACCGAGGCGCCGTTCCGCTCGCGCGCTCCCGCCTGAGCGCTTCGCGCATGCGCAGTAGCACTTCCGCTGGTTCGCAGAGCGGAGCGAGCGCAGAAACCCGCTCAGCTAAAACTCTGTATTAAAACCAGTAAATGACCCGCCACCCCTACCTGGGCGATCTAAGCGAAACGCATGGAATTTAAAAGAAAGCCTTTTTTCTTTAGAACAGCCAAAAAACCATGAAGTAAAATAACGTCAAGGTGAGCTTTCAGAACAAAATAAAAGACTTCGTGGAAGCCAGAAGAACCGGGAGTTCGTACACCTCGCCCGATTTGCAAGGAACGAACCCTGAAACAGCGTTCGTCCCTTACAAATCGGGCGTGGTGTACGAACTCCCCGGATCTTGTTGCAAGACCGACATAAATCAAACCAGGCGTTGTCTGAACGTGCGAATGAAAGAGCACGAAAAATCGCTCTCAGGATCTCTCTTCACATATGGTTGACCACCGCCGGAAATGTAACCTACTTTATGAGCAAGCACAAATTTTAGCAACGCGTAAGGAGCCACTTTCACGAGAGATTATCCAGGCTTTTTACATTTTCAAGCAGGGAGAACCTTCGCACAGCACCACTTGCTGTGACTGCGCAAGAACTAACGTATCTAGACCAGGCGTGGAACAAGTTTTTTTCTGGTGTTCCTTGATTGTGACACGAATGTTTTCTGGATAGTGTACCATGTGTCTTGCTACTCAGCTTTTCTCCTGAGTTGAATATTTTGCCCAGCGCTATTCGTATTATCTTTTTGGCCCCCACCTTTTTTCCTCTTTTCGTGTCCCTTTAGAAATTTTTCATGAGATGGGCTTGTATTCCGTGTTCTTTCAATAAGGATTTAGTTGCGAAATAGCGCTCGTGTCGCGTCTTGCTTCTTCCTTTCGTCCTCGTCTTTCGCGCTACCTTCACCATAAATCCGATTCAACTCGTCCAACTCTCCAACTTACTGTATTTGGTCAAAGTCAAATTTATTGAAGTAAAATTATGTCTGGGCTGAATTTTGAGGTAAGGTTTTGTAACTCGTGAATATAATATGTGACTGAAAGGCAACTAACTCCACGGTAGTACTCTTAATCCCGCTATGGTTACTGTAAAAGCACAAAGGCTGTAACAGCCTCCTTCAACACATCGGTCATGTGTGGAATGCTAGGGGAGCCTTTCTTGCTTACAGCGTTTCTGTTGGCAGTCTTCAACGGAAAGGAAAAGGGAAACGGTTAACAATCAAAAACGTGTTACCGGGGATAGTGGTTGGTGAGCTGGAGAAGCGCGACGCTTCTGGGAAGAACTCGACATCTCGACGTTCGTAGAGAAAAACGGTAGAGAGACGGACATCCCCGGGACCTTCTATCAGCAACTGCAAGAACGCAGGAGGTGTATGAGTCTGCGACAGAGTCACCAGTGACACTAAAGGAACGACATATTGGCGGTACAGGCTTACGAACTGTTGTTGATAGAAACTGAGTAGAAATAGCCTGAGAAAAATCTTCGCTAAACTCGGTCAACATGCGATCCATGACGCCTGCAAGCCCCTTCTCAACAGCTGAAACAACAGACTTTGTTAGGACCACTTCTACATCAGAACCAGAAGTCCTAACAAGGCCTGCATTAGAGTGCCTTTCCCTATTATGCAGGGTGTTTCACCTAAGGCTTTATACAGTTTTTAAAAGAAGGCTTTTGAGTTATAAGAGCTCTTTTTCGGCCCAGAAATGCCAGCAATGTAGTACCCCAGAATACAGATAAGACGTGCTAACTAGCAGTCTCGTTAACTAATCTTCAATAGTTAACTCTATAGCTATTACTGTTAGGCTCCTTAATTATTGAGAGGTGTGTAGCCCCCCGTAGGTAATATCCATATCAGTTTTTGAGAATTTCGAAAACGCGGTTGCCCTCGGCGCTGTGCCCCAACAAGTTTTGGCTATTTCGACGAGTTACGTGCACTGGAGATGTTGCTTTGCCTGCAAACTTCTCGACAGCGTATGCATTTCGGCATGATGTAGCCAGAATTTGTTGGGCCACAGGGCCGAGGGCAACCACGCTTCCGAAGTTTTGAAAACTGATACGATATCAGGGCGGGCTACTCGCCTCTCAGTAATTAAGGAGCCTAACAGTAATAGTTAGAAAGTTTGCTATTAAGCACCAGTTAACCAGCCTGCAATTTAGTACACATTAGTTGCATTCTGATGTACTACACCGCTAACAGTGCTATGCCGAAAAAAGCGCTCTCCTAATTCTAAAAGTCGATTTTTAAAAATTGTGTAAAGTCTTGGGTAACACCCTGTATAGCACATAGGCATGGCTCAGGAACACCTCTTGCGCTGGTTGATTTCCAGGGCATTCTTTTCATCAGCCGTATCGTCAGCCGGGTTACCGCCGCTGCAAATATTGCAATTAGCCGCATTAGACGTGCAAAGGTCTGAGGAGTTGTTGTCCCCACAAAGTCGGCAACGCGTCATCGATTTGCAAGCTTTGTCGGTGAGACCAAATTGCCAGAAATTCCTGCGATGCAGAGGTTTAAGATGCAACTGGTCGACGCGGTAAACTATGGACCATTCTTTAAGCTCGGACAGGCATGACGACCCCGCCAATGTCCCGATCACAGATTCAGTCAGCACACTAGAGCCATTATATAGCATCTCTGCTACAGCGAAACACTGAGATGATGCCCACACCGGCTTTCTGGAAGTCCTCAAACATTTCCTAAGGACAGGCCAACGGGTTCATACCGCGGCTGATGCCATTGTTGAAAGCTAAATTTTCAGGGGTTGAAGATTGGTTTGGTTTGGTTTACGGGGTTTAACGTCCCAAAGCGACTAAGGCTATGAGAGACGCCGTAGTGGAGGGCTCCGGAAATTTCGACCACCTGGGGTTCTTTTACGTGCACTGACATCGCACAGCACACGGGCCTCTAGAATTTCTCCTCCAAAGAAATTCAGTCGCCACGGCCGGGATCGAACCCGCGTCTTTCGGGTCAGCAGCCGAACACCATAACCACTGAGCCACCGCGGTGGCTCAGGGGTTGAAGAATTTATGGGTTCAGACGCGAGGGTGTGCACTGCAGCAAGTTCGATACGCATTCCACATCCGAAAATCTGCACAGAATGCCCCTCCTGCCGAATGGACAAGCCTCCGAAACATCCATTTGGTGGCTAGTAATAGCCTTCACCTGCGCCCGCATCATTTTAGGGATTTTAAGTGTGAGAGCGCCATCTCTAATAGGTACAGACGTCACTGGAATCACAGTGACACCATTTCTTTAAGCCGGCAAGCTTTGGGCCGGCGGACTGGCGAACCAGGGAAGCTAAAGAGCCCCGCCTGGGGAAGCTAAAGACATAGCTTGATACCTAAGGAGACATTAACCTTAACTTCCGCTAACGAAATGTCACTAAGCCAAACGCCGAACTCAGGAAACGCTCTCACCGGTGAAAATTGCAGAGAAAGTCAGCAGGAGGCAACAGGATCGAAGACGGGCACCGAGGCAGAGGCAGGCCGACGTGCACCTTCTTCGTTTGTGCCCTTGGGAATTGGCCCACACTTGTCAGGTGAACTGGGCGCGCAGGAAAGCCAAAAAGACAGCTTATATTGTGCATGATTATGCCAAAAGAGGAAACAAAAAAGCACTTCTTTTTTTTTCTCGTGTCCTCCTCTTCCTCCACTTTCACCCTTACCATGCAGGTCACGCTGCGTGCCAAGATGCAGCCATGGGAACACGCCCATTTATATGTTTTGCATGACATTCCCTAGCAATAAAAGCGCCAGTACTGCGGCTGTACTGCTTGCATTTGATGTCGCAATAATTATTTTAGTCAATTCGGCCCTAGCACAACATTGTTGCCAACAAGCGTTTATTGGTGCATTGCTTGTGTGGTAACCTGCGCGTGTACTGATGGAATCATCATCAGTGGGCATGTGCTATTTTTTTTAGACCAACGAACCAATCATATTTGCCTTGCAGTGGGCGTAGTCAGGGTGGGGCTGATGATGAACCAATCATATGCGAGGCGTGCGCCGCCTAGACTGACTAGCCCAATCCCAAGCACCTCTCAACCAACAAATCGCGGGCAGCCGGTGCTGCGTGCGCTCGTGTGGCTCGCGCTTGGCCTCCCGGTTCAGACGAGCGCTGGCTGCTTCTCAGACGGCTCGGAGCTGCGCAGCTGTGCTGGTCGATTCCCTCCGCTGCTCCTCAGACTGTTTGTTCCCAGCTTGGCGGGGATCCCGGTCAGCTACGCCCACCCCTGACAGCCACGTCGCAAGGTTTGGGGCCTCGTCTCTAACGATGGGGCCACGGTACTGCGGACTCGACAATTCTGGCCCTCGAACGGAAGACTTGCTCCGGTTCCTGAATCCCCAACGGCTCCTGAATAGTCTCATTCGAGCTATTGATGCGACTCTCCAGAGGCAGCTACGAAACCTGCTACCGACTTTTTCGAACCCGAACCCCGACATGGGCTTCCCTCCGCTTCCACCGACTTCAGACCAGTTGCTGCCGACTTTTCCGGACCTGAGCACCGGCATGGGCCTCCCTCCACTTCCACCGACTACAGACCGGTTCCCTCGGCGCCGACGCCCCACAAACCGTTTCAAGGCTCGCCGCGCTTCAGGGCGTAGACTTCCCCTTCCACCAGTGGAAGACCAAGAAGAGCCATGGCACTCATCGACCAACACCACCTCGCCAAACGACACGCAGGCTAACCCAGGGCATGATGGCTCCGGAGAGATTATACTTCCCCAAAATCCGTCGGAGCATGGCTGGGTCCGCCTGCCAGCATCATTTGCCCCGGCTGAGCAGCAGAGCATGGCTCTTGCCCGACCGACTGAACAAAACACATCCGGACCCGTTCTTCCCCTGTTCCCCGCCGCTTCGGTTCCACCTGAGCTCCTGCGCTCCTGGATGGCCGGAGAATCTGTGCTGGTCATCTTTGTCGTCATCCCCGTGCCACCTCAGGAGCAGCATCCCCCTGCTGAGCCCCCTGCTGACGACCCAGAAGGGTAGAAGAGTCTACAAGAGAAGAAATTCAAGCCACGCTCTTGGGCCGGTAGGAAGTGCCCCCGACTGGTCTGGAGCTCCTCAAGTGTTCATGTCTAAGCCGTTTTTTTTTTGCTTCTGCCTTGTTCGTCCACAACTGGCTCAGGATTCCCGAAGCCTTCTTGGTCAAGCTGTTTTTTTGTTTGGGACTGGATCCTGAAGCCTTTGTGATCAAGCTGTTTTTTTTTTCTAGGATTCCCGAAGCCTTCTTGGTCAAGCTGTTTTTTTTTTGTTGGGGACTGGATCCTGAAGCCTTTGTGGTCAAGCTGTTTTTTTTCTTTGTTTCTCCTTGACTGTCGCGTAATTCGTGGTGCCGTCATTGTCAACCTGTTCTTTTTCCTTTGTTCGTTGAAAAATAAATGTCACCTGCTTTCTTTTCCTTCCACACTCTTGACTAGCTTCTTTCTTCAGAAGAGCAAGGATAGGCCTGAGATAGACCTGAGAACGCAACGGTGCAGTAGAGCCTAAAGCTGAACATACCCAGAACTTGTAGCATTAACCACAATTTGCTTCAGAAAGACTCCAATTGGGGTCTTAGTGATCTATAACCGTCGGCACTATGATGAATCAGCCACAATCCTTGCTAAGGCGCAGTGGAATTTAGCCCGAGAGTTCACTCGAGCTACTGCGCGCACGTTTCTCAGCGGTAGCTCCGACCGGAACGCTTCTTAGCAATGACGGTTATGAGCGTGGCGTGCGAGAAGTTGATATTTGGATATTCTCACCCAGTTAGCGGGTAACGATCGACTGCTTTGAACCAGGGCTCCGAGCTTCAAGATCGCATGCGTTCCTCCTTCATCTGAATTCGGTGAGGTTGCTTTGGGTACCGGGTCACGTGGGCATTCAGTTAAATGAGGTTGCTGATTCATTAGCAAGGGCCTCTCTCTGTGGCCCAATAATTGCTGCCCTGCCAACCTGCGCATATACAGCTGCGGTGAGGTTTCGCAGTTACACAATATTTCAGGAATTTTCAGCCTCAGCGCTTACTTCATCCCCCGAATACAAGCATCTTCTGCACCCTTGGAGCAGTAAAGACTGGAGTTCGCGCAGACTGGAGGTCTCTTTCACGCGGTTGCGATGCCGAGTTCCTCTGCTTAATTTCTACCTTCACAGATCTGGTCTGGCGGTTTCTCCACTGTGTCCATTTTGTGCCGAGCCTGAGACAGTGGATCACTTCCTGCTGTTCTGCCGCCGATTCTCTTCTTTGAGGAGGCGCCTATTAGGAAATCCATTTCACCAGCTGGGTCTGCCTGTGTCCACTGAGGTTGTTCTTTCCTTTGGCGCTACTTCGCTTGGACGAAGCAACAGGAGTGCGCGCTGTGCAGTTCAAAAATTTCTTTTAGAAACACAACGACTCCCATGCTAATAATATTATTTTTTTCTATTTGTTTTCATTTTTCTGATTATCAAACTTTTAATTTATTATTATTATTATTTTTTCTGTCTCTCTTTCAGTCAATACAAAATTGAACCATTCCATATGTTGCATTCAAATTTGCACATAATGCCGTCCTCCCATCTTCGATCTCCCTGCTAACAGGTCCCCTTTCGTTGCGTCGTCCAATCTGTCAGCCTATACCCTATTAATACTCCTTTACCTCTAAAACTCTTAATCATTCCAACAGTTCACCGCCTGTGTCTTGGCCTCTCCCCCGTAGTGGGTATGTGCCATTCTACTTGAGGCCAACCAACCAACCATCTGTCGTTGTTGTTGCCTTAGTGGCATGGCACATACCCACAACAGGGGATAGTCCAGGGTTCAGTGAGGAGAGTCAAAATAAGGTAAATTAGAGCCAATCTAATGGTTGAACTTTGATTGCCAAGCTAATGGTTTAACTTTGGTTAAGAACTCAGAGGAATTAAAGATGAAATGATTTATTAAAAAAATTAAAAATGAAATAGAAAAAATAAACGGTACGAGGTTAACAACAACAACCGCCTGTGTCTGGGCCAATCCCCCGCCGTGGGTATGCGCCATTTAAACAGAATCTAGCAACAACACGGATACGTCCGGCTGAGGAGTTTTCGGTTGGTTGGTTGGTTGGTTGGTTGGCCTCAAATAAAATGGCACATACCCACTACGGGGGGTGGCCAAGACACAGGCGGTGAACTGCTGGAAAGAGGAGCATTTATAGAGGAAAGGGAGTTTTTGAATGCCTGCCGGTTCTTGGCCGATGCCCCTCTGTGGGTATATGCCATTAGTGGCTTGCTCAACTACAAGAACGACAGCGCACGAAACTGGAGGCAGCAAACATTCCACTATTATACTTCTCCGCCTCATGCCTTTGTTTTCCGCGCAAATAATTATGAATTTCCTTGGCGTTCATCACCATACCTTGACGAATCCCCCTACGTGAGTATGTGCCAAATTTACTGAGGTCAACAGCAACATACCTAAAACTCTATTAAAAGCGGTTGTTGTTGGCCTCTGGTGGAGTGGCACAACCCACAGTGGGGGATTGCCCAGAGTGCGCTGCAAATTCAAACAGAAGAAACACATTGTCGTAAATAAGCTGTTGTTGCCTCTGAAGGAATCGCACATACCCGCGGTGGGAGATTGGCCAGAGCTTAACAGGTGCAGACCCAAGCAGAAGAAAAATTCACCGCACCGCTCTCTGTCATGTTGTTGTCCTCGATATGTGATGGCGTATACATGCAAGGGGCGTTTCTTAATATTTTTTGTCGCCAACCCTCCTCCTCCTTTAGGGTCGATTAGACTCGTTTATACACCACAGGATGGTTCTGTGCGTACTCTACTTGAACCATTAAAGTGGAAATATAGAATCTCGTTCTGGCACTTAGCAGTGGGGCCCCTCTTCAAATTATATTTGATAACATCTTTCCCAGCCCCGCATTCTATGCCGGTTGGGTGAGTGTCTTAAGCGACGACGTGCCGCCTTTGCCGCCACCCTGAGCGTGGAGTGATATCTCACCGCTTTTTTAGTAGTTTAATTTTAGTCTTCAGCTTTGGACACTCTCTTGAGCTTGCTTCCAGTATTCCATCGTAGTTCACGCACTTCGGTGCATCGACCGCGTTTTCAGGTCAATCGCTGTGTCCGGCACGAAGCAGGCGTGTTGCCCAGCTTGCGCACACAACGCTGACGCGTTCAAGCTTCTGGCGTTTGCGGCACTGCAAATGACGTATCATTTTTGGGCACCATGGGTGCTTTACGAGTCTTAATTTTTCGGGCGACAGCGCACTGGTCTCTTTTCACGTCAATTTCATGTACCTCGCTGAATATCAGCGATTAGGACCTCAGGTGTAAGTAGATTCGTTACGTCATCCCGCATGTCCTCTTTCACATCCGAAATCACACTTGCGGCTACACATCCGTTTGCAAAATATGAACGCACCCGTATGCTCCATAAGCTTGACACGGCCTTCAGGTTGTCTAACGTTGCCCTGTTCGACGCATTAACAGCGAAGATATTCGTGCCGGCGTTGATGCGCACCTCTTCGGCTTGCCCAGGAACCAGCATTCCAAGTCAGACAGTAAGAGCTTGTCTTCGGAAAGTTCAAGTTGTATGTGGCACCGACAGGCATGTACGAGGTAGCGTGTGTAGCATGTACTAGGTAGGACCTTGGTGTTAGTCGTTCACCACATCCACAACCTCTGCCTCAGCGGTCGCCACGCCACCGGGAGGACCTTGAAGACCCACGTGAGTAGCGTCTGCAAACGAGCTCGTCCGCACAACCAGGAACGACGTGGTGCGCACCAGCTTCGCGTCAAGGCCAGCTACCTCTCGCTGCGAGGTCTCCTGCATGTCCCGGAGAGCATGGACATGAGCGCTAGCACAGCCTGCAAGTGAGCTGATATCGGCGCACCTTCGAAACAGGTTGACCGCCTAGTTCGCGATGACCGTTCTCCGGGCCAGCAGTACCTTGGTGCCAGGGTCGTTCACCACATCCACGACCTCCGCCTCAGCGGTCGCCGCGAAGCCGGGGGAACCTTGAAGACCAATGTGAACGGCGTCGGCAAACGAGCTCGTCCGCAAAGCCAGGAACGACGTGGTGCGCACCAGCTTCGCGTCAAGGCCAGCTACCACACGCTGCGAGGCCTCCTGCGTTTCCCGGAGGCCATGGGCACGAGCGCGAGCCCCGCCTGCAAGGGCGCTGATATTGGCGCAGCTTCGACACAGGGTGACCACCTGGTTCGCGATGACCGTCCTCCGGGCCAGCAGTACCTTGGTGCCAGGGTCGTTCACCACATCCACGACCTCCGCCTCAGCGGTCGCCGCGAAGCCGGGGGAACCTTGAAGACTGACGTGAACGGCGTCGGCAAACGAGCTCGTCCGCACAGCCAGGAACGACGTGGTGCGCACCAGCTTCGCGTCAAGGCCAGCTACCACACGCTGCGAGGCCTCCTGCGTTTCCCGGAGGCCATAAGCACGAGCGCGAGCCCCGCCTGCAAGTGCGCTGATATTGGCGCAGCTTCGACACAGGGTGACCACCTGGTTCGCGATGACCGTCCTCCGGGCCAGCAGTACCTTGGCGCCAGGGTCGTTCACCACATCCACGACCTCCGCCTCAGCGGTCGCCGCGAAGCCGGGGGAACCTTGAAGACTGACGTGAACGGCGTCGGCAAACGAGCTCGTCCGCACAGCCAGGAACGACGTGGTGCGCACCAGCTTCGCGTCAAGGCCAGCTACCACACGCTGCGAGGCCTCCTGCGTTTCCCGGAGGCCATAAGCACGAGCGCGAGCCCCGCCTGCAAGTGCGCTGATATTGGCGCAGCTTCGACACAGGGTGACCACCTGGTTCGCGATGACCGTCCTTCGGGCCAGCAGTACCTTGGTGCCAGGGTCGTTCACCACATCCACGACCTCCGCCTCAGCGGTCGCGCGAAGCCGGGGGAACCTTGAAGACCGACGTGAACGGCGTCGGCAAACGAGCTCCTCCGCACAGCCAGGAACGACGTGGTGCGCACCAGCTTCGCGTCAAGGCCAGCTACCACACGCTGCGAGGCCTCCTGCGTTTCCCGGAGGCCATGGGCACGAGCGCGAGCCCCGCCTGCAAGTGCGCTGATATTGGCGCACCTTCGACACAGGGCGACCGCCTGGTTCGCGATGACCGTCCTCCGGGCCAGCAGCACCTTGGTGCCAGGGTCGTTCACCCCATCCACGACCTCCGCCTCAGCGGTCGCCGCGAAGCCGGGGGAACCTTGAAGACCAACGTGAACGGCGTCGGCAAACGAGCTCGTCCGCAGAGCCAGGAACAACGTGGTGCGCACCAGCTTCGCGTCAAGGCCAGCTACCACACGCTGCGAGGCCTCCTGCGTTTCCCGGAGGCCATGGGCACGAGCGCGAGCCCCGCCTGCAAGTGCGCTGATATTGGCGCACCTTCGACACAGGGTGACCGCCTGGTTCGCGATGACCGTCCTCCGGGCCAGCAGTACCTTGGTGCCAGGGTCGTTCACCACATCCACGACCTCCGCCTCAGCGGTCGCCACGCCGACCGGGGTCAGAAGCGTCCGCAAGCGAAATCCCGGCCGTGGCACCGCCGGATCGGAGACTCCGGTGGGGACGGCGACCGCACCAGCAGGATTCGCGACATGGTCCACAGAGCGCGCGCAGTAGGTAACAGCCGCGGCATCAGCACTTGTCTGGATATCGGTTGCGGCCGGGTTCACTTCCTGGCGCGAGGCCTGACGTCCGGGCGGTAGGCCTAACGCTTCCGCCAGAGAGCAGGTGCCATCCGAGAAGGCCGCAAGCAGGGCGTTATCGTGCGGCGAAAAGCCAAGGTAGAACCGGTGGCGGAACTAACCTCAGGCGAAAGGACCGCTTTTGGTGGCCGCTCCCGAGAAGCGGCTTCATCTTCTTCGTCGGTCGTGACAGGCCCAACGGCCGCCGGCTTTCGCAGCAACCAATGCAGCGGCAAAGAAAACTACCTGCCGCCGGAGAAGGTGGCGTCCAGAGCCAGAGACGGCTGCAACACCGGAGACGTGAGCACTCAGGGCCCAGTAGGGTTAAGCGGCCAGTACTCTGCGAAAGCAGGCAGCCATGGCGGGCATAGCCGAGCAGGAACAAGAGGAGCTGCGTCCACTCAGTCTAGCAGCTGGTTCCCGGACTTCATGCACCTTGCGAGAGGTCACCCTGCCGAGGCCCGCAGTCGACCCGCGCTCAACCGCAAGATCCCTCCCCGAAGGGGACGTCGTCCACCCACCGACCTAGACGACGCCGGGAGCTCAAGCTCGTCCGCACAGCCAGGAACGACGTGGTGCGCACCAGCTTCGCGTCAAGGCCAGCTATCTCACGTTGCGAGGCCTCCTGCATGTCCTGAAGAGGATGGGCACTAGCGCGAGCACCGCCTGCAAGTGCGCCGATACCGGCGCACCTGCGACCCAGGGTGACCGCCTGGTTCGCGATGACCGTCCTCCGGATCAACAGGACCTTGGTGCCAGGGTCGTTCATCACATTCACGCTCTCCGCCTCAGCGGTCGCCACGCCGACCGGGGTCAGAAGCGTCTGCAAGCGAAATCCCGGCCGTGACACCGCCGGATCGGAGAGTCCGGTGGGGGCGGCGACCGCGCCCGCAGGATCCGCGATTTGGTACACAGAGTGCACGCCGTAGAGAACAGCCGCGGCGTCAGCACTTGTCTGGATATCGGTTGCGGCCGGGGGCACTTCCTTGCGCGAGGCCTGACGTCCGGGCGGTAGGCCTAACGCGACCGCCAGAGAGCCGGTGCCATCCGAGAAGGCCGCAAGCAGGGCGTTATCGTGCGGCGAAAAGCCAAGGTAGAATCGGTAGCGGAACTGACCTCAGGTGAAAGGACCGCTTTTGCTGGCCGCTCCCGAGAAGCGGCTTCATCTTCTTCGTCGGTAGTGACGGCCCCACCCACCGACCTAGACGACGCCGGGAGCTCGAGCTCGTCCGCACAGCCAGGAACGACGTGGTGCGCACCAGCTTCGCGTTAAGGCGAGCTACCACACGCTTCGAGATCTCCTGCATTTCCCCCGTAGTGGGTATGTGCCATTTTATTTGAGGCCAACCAACCAACCAACGGCCGCCGGCTTTCGCAGCAGCCAACGCAGCGGCAAAGAAAACCACCTGCCGCCGGAGAAGGTGGCGTCCAGAGCCAGAGCCGGCTGCAACACTGGGGACGTGAGCAGTCAGGGCCAAGCAGGGTTAAGCGGCCAGTACTCTGCGAAAGCAGGCAAGGCAGCCATGGCGGGCAGAGCCGAGCAGGAGCAAGAGGAGCTGCGTCCGCTCAGGCTAGCAGCTGGCTGCCGGATTTCAGCCGATGGGCCTCCCAGACTGCGTGCACCTTGCGAGACGTCACCCTGCCGAGGCCCGCAGTCGATCCGCGCTCAACCGCAAGATCCCTCCCCGAAGGGGACGTCGACCGACCCACCGAACTAGACGACGCCGGGAGCTCAAGGTGAAATAATCGATTCCTGCTTGCTGGCTGTAGGCTCGAGAACTGCTATCCACTGCAGAAGCAGAGAGCCATCCGCCATCGTTTATGACGGTGAGCCCGCTGTATAAGAGCTGCGACTCGTGGCCTCTATTTATCCTTTTCGACTAGCTTAAAAGATACGGGTGATCGCAGAAAGACAGCAAGAAAAGGGGGCGAAAGTATTCCACGCGAGATTTAGGAGAAATCACTGCCTGCTTTCACATGAAATACGGTGTAAGGTAGACAACATGCGTGACCTCCGATCAGTTTTCGACTTATAGGCTGCGCGGCACCGGTCGAAAGAACTTCGTGCAATGTATTTATGGGAATCTCCCACTACTGGTCGGCCGGATTCGGGCCCCCAACCAAGGTGATTTTTCATTAAACGGCAAACATTATCAGAAAAAAAAAAACTGTTTGTTGACTTTGTAACAGTGTAGCTGTGCTCATGTGGACGAATGTAGCTATTTAATTTATGTAGCTCTGAATTTGACACGGACACAAGGAGCCAGACAATGACGTGCGCTCGTCCTATTATGGCTTGCTGTTCGCGTATCAAATTTAGCGGTTCCGAAATGACGTATCTGCATCAACTAGCCCGCAGCACTGCCCTATAATGTGATTATTCTTTTGACCTAAAGCATATCATAAGTTACCTACCCAGCATGGCCCATATTAGCAGCTGAGTTTTTCAAACAAGCGTGGGTGCCGGACTTGGTTGCCGAACCATGCGTTTGCGTAGTTGATCACGGCATATATTATTATTTCACCATCGTGTCCGTAAACTAGACCAAACGGCGTGAGGCGGTCTTTTCATGAATGGCTGTATTGTACACGATTGTGACGTACGGGAGGATCCCATGCCCAGTTTTGTGCTTCACGTCAAGGTACTAGGTGCATTCATGCCCATGTCTCCATTTTCTCTTCAGAGTTAAGATTCTCAAAATGGCAGTGCTTTCGCTCAGAGAACACAATGTGCTTATTCGTTTTCTTCGCTTACTTGGAATGGCACCAATTCACACCCATGACAATTTTAGTGGCACATGCATCATGGACGTGGAGCACTGGCTCTTGTTGCTGCGACAGTTCGAAGGCCAGACTTCATGTAAAAGTGAAACATAGGTGCCTTACGCACGAACCAGCTTACCAGGCGACAGCAGCTCTCAGACGAAAGAAGAGGTTATGAAGAACCGTCGACTAGCATGAACAGAAGGCGTCAATATCAGTATCTTCATAGCACGTGAGTGCACCATCCTGCATGAAAACCTGACAGTGAGGTACATTTTCTCCTCATTGCTTCTGCGAATGCTGACAGATGAACATAGCATTCAAGTGCCGCCGTGTGTAGAGAAATGTCAACACGCAGTGCCGATATGAACCATACTTTTACTCGATATATTGTCAGAATGGCTGACACTTACATTGTGTTTCATTCCTGAAACCAAGTGACAATTACTCCAATGGAAGCGCACGAACGTACCCCAGCACCACAGAAGAAACTCCTGTTTAGCCCCAATTATACAGAAATCATGGTCACAATGTTTTGGACAAGGAGAGCGAGAGCGTTATATCCACTTTACTGCGTTCACGAGAGCCCGAGTGTAACAGCTGAAGCCCATGAAGACGTTCTGCGAACGAAGGTTCAACCTTCTGACAAAAGCGGTCAGGGATGACTGCTCTGGTGAGCTTGCGTCAAAACAACAATCCGTTTCTTCCATGCTGCTGCTCGCAGTCAAATCTGCTTCATGGCAACATTAATAGTTTTTTTGTCGCACGGATTGCGAAGACGGCCTTAAATTCGAGAAATACGCTACGCATGTACTGTCCTTGCTTAAAGTAACCAAGCAACGAAGTTTGTTTCTCAGCCGTGCAGTCAACCACTGATGTCACGCATTTAGCTGCAAATCTGTGTAAGGAAAGAACCTTAGACCTCACCTTTCGGGACGACTTGTTCTTTAGGGCTGCCGTAAGAGCTCCACTGTACGGCTGAGAAGGTAACCCCGTTGTCTGGTTACTTTTGTCAAAAACGGTAAACTCATGATTCACATCAGTGCAACCAAGAGATTTTGGGCAGTTCTGCGGCCTCGAACGCAGGCCATTCAGAAACAACACTAGAGGGCCAGCGCATGCGATTGCGGTAACGCGAAAAAGATGCCGTTTGTTATAAAAGTCTGCGACCCGCTTTCACTGTGCTGTATTCCGGCCTCGCAGGCGGCATGCATCAGCAGAAGTAAAGTCGCTCTTCAGAGACAGCTTCGCCGTTACGTAAACTTCCGCGTTCAAAAGACATACACAGACATGGACAAGACGATGCTGGAACCGAAGTGGTATGCACGGAAAGTGCTGGTATATTGTGGGCCACCGCTGGAGCCCCATCGCTGTTGTCACAGTTTCGGTTAGGAATTCAGTGACAGCCTTCGAGGGACTGCGGACAATATCAGGCTCCTCTTTCGCACCACGCATTTGGTGGTGTATAGTTTCTTTCGTTCCCTCATGGCTCGGTCAAGTCACCTCAAGAGTGATCATAGATATTTGCTGAACCTGGCCGATCATAATGATCAGCAGTGATCATGTAGGCACACAGCTAGTCGCTTCAGTTACGGCAACCCCGAATCAAGTCACACTGAAGATGGCTGTTTCAGCGTGGGTAAAGAGAGGCACCGGGAGAAGACCGCATGGCAGGAGCGAGAGGTGGCTCAGGTCACACGGGAGCCTTAGGAAGTGAGCCGAAGATTCGCAGACACAGAGCAAGAGATGCGGGACCATCCGATTTCGTAGCCAACACTTTTTACTGATTTCACTAAAGAGCTACTCCCACGCACCTCAGCTGTTTGCTACCCCGTGTAGACAGCGTCTACACTGCAGATGGTAAAGCGACGGTAGACTCGCCTTAAAAAAAAGAGAGCAAAAAACAAAATCGTTTTAAAGGGGTGAAGATAAGAATACAGCAACCCCTCCGCCACCCTGTAACGTATCCCGCTAGCCCCTGGATAACATTCCCAGTGGCCTTTAGACGGCCAGGAATATTCGGTTACACGACGGCGCTTAATGTCGGGATAAGACAATATGTATACAGCTGCCACTACAAGGCAGCGCAATGAGCACATTGTCGAACACTGGCGCATCACTTGTACAAGACTATAAGACTACTTTATTCGCTCGTAAAAGGACCATTTTGAACAAGAACATTCTAAAAGGAACTGCTCTGAACACGGTAATTCCTGCGCCAAGGAAACTGAAAATTCGTGCCCTAATGTTCGCGTACTGAAAATACATCGCACAAGTCTCAGAAAATGAAAACGCTAACCGTCGCGTTAGGCGGAAGAAAATTAATGCTGGCGTCTACCAGTGTACACTATACCTCAACAGCGACAGCGTTTGCAAGCATGTCGCGAGCGCTCGGAGAAACATCCCGCGTGACGTACGACCGCAACTAAGCGATAAGCGGGCGTAGGTGTTCCCTTAGTTCACATCCAATCCGCACTGCGTCACTCGTATATGTGCCACGAAGAGGGACCTTATGCCACGAGCGTTGCAAGCGTCCGATGAAGCGCTGCTGCAGCATTGAGGAGGCAATCGGGAAGGAGGCGTTGGTCAAACACAACTGCTCGTGGCTCTTGCACGCGTGAGGCATGGGGCCCGGCAAACTGAGCCTGTCTTTCACTTCCGTCCATATCTTTACTGGGAAAAGCCCACATTTCACTGTTCACTCGAGGCAGCCCCTTCGTTTGCCTGGCGTTTGTATGGCTGCGTCTGCGTAAGTGCGCACCATGTTTTCTCGCAAGCCCGTGGTTGATTGACCCCCCCTCCCCTGCAGCGCAGCGTCCCATGCCGTGGCGCGACTCGGTGCGGACGCTCACCTTCCAGCGGTCGCCGTCTGGACGGCACGCGGACTCTGGCCGGCTGGGATTCGAGGTGCGCGCCGTCGAGGGGGGCCTCGTGGTCGACCACGTGGACCCCCAGTCGGCAGCGCACCGCGCGGGCCTCAAGCAGGGGGACCTCCTGCTGGCCGCCAACCACGTCTCTTTCCGTGGACTGGACCTGGAGGCGGCGCTACAGGTAACGCCCTCTCCACTTCTAGCGAACTCTGAGAGAGCACGGCACTGCCAACTCCGTTGCAAGGAAACAGGCGTGTGCAGGTGCAGCTGTCAGGAGTCAGTGTCAGCTGCGAAGGGTGGCGCTTCTCAGAGCACTACCATGTGCTTTTCAGCAGCAATTTCAAAAGGGCCAGTCAGCGGTTTCTAAAAACACCAACCTTTTTGGTGGGCCCAAAACCTTTTTTTGTGCCAACTGCTGTTTCTTTTTATCTCATCTTCGTTCTTTTAACGCGAGAGCGTTACGGCCCCGTTCTCCAAATAATCCGGCGTCGGCGTCGGCGTTGTAAGCGAAAAATCACGGGCGCTGCTTTGGCAGGCGGTCCCCGCAGAGCAACCTACGAGGTAGGTCACCTAGGCTACGTGACCTTGCAGCGTCATCACAACCTGCCATCGGGTAGTGAGCAAATTGCCCACCGTGGCAGGAGGCAGTTAAATTAATGTCTGGTCACGAGAGGTCACTGGGGAATACTAACCTGGGCAGCAGAAGGCCCACTGCTGCGAGTACCTGTCATCGCAGGGCAGTGGCGCATCGCTTAACCGCATCACCCTTGCGCCAGGAGAGGTACGAGGACCCCCAGGGATCTATGAATGCTGAGTAGAGAATGGCCTTCTGCATACATGGGAATTAACCGATGACACTATCGCGTCGTACCCTTAAGGCGGAGCTTAAGTGTCCCCTCCATTTTTTTCTTAGAAGACGAAAAAGTGGCGGTAGTGCTTCGTTTTGTGTTTTAGCCTCACTTACGCCAGCTGTCTCCGCGGGTGCTCGCAGCATGCATGAGATCGTCTTGCTTGCAGCGCTAAATTAATGAAAGTAAAAAAGACGAATTTTCGTTTTGTACGTTGGTTCTAGAATGCACAGTTGCAAATGGAGAACATTGCTTCAAAGGAACTGCACTGCTTAGTCTTTTTCCCACGCCACTAAGCCACTCAAATGCGGAGCGCGTGGTCTAGCTCGTTAGCCGCACGCAGTCGCACGGTCGAAGCATCATGAAGCTGCCCGCATTGAGATCCACCTGGCGGCGCTGTGTCTCCAGGTGCCTACCGCCAAGGTTTTGCAAGGTGCCGGTGTGTTTCAGCTCGGAAAGGATGCCGAAAGCGGGCAAGTTAGACACGAGTGTAGGTGAATACTTGTTGCATTTATGACCGGCAACGAACTTCTTGACGAAGTCTGACATTTTTTTTTATTTCGAGTCACAGTTCCTTAACGGCTGGGTACTGTTCCTGGGACAAGTTGTTTTTATACGGGCTCTGGAGCGTGCTTGCACAATGCACTCTTGTGTCTGAGAAAAGCGTCCTTTTCATGTTTTTGTGCGCTAGCGATTATAGTGGGCATTCCCCAGCATTTAGCCGCTGTCTGTCTATCTTTCTGTCTGTTTGTCTGAAGCCGGTTTTGTAGCAGGCTGCTCACCTGCCCACCAGGTGGGCAGGTTGCCCACCACCCATCAGGTTGCCCACCACGTGGTGGGCATACATGTAGCAACCTGCCGCCTTGTCAGGTGGCAGCACAATTAATCGCGAGAGGCTGCTCGGCAGGAGCAACATGGGTCGCAACCCAAGTCCTCCGATAGCAGCACCTGTCATCGCAGGGCAGCGGCGCATCGCTTGACCGCTGCACCTCTGCGCCAGGAGGAGTATGAACACTCCCAGGGATCTGTGAATGTAAAGGAGAGAATGACCAAAATGAACATAAACTCAATATCGCTATCCAAACAACTTCCATTCTTGAACACTGGGTCTGAACACCGGAACCGAAGTGAAAACCGAATTGCTGGCACTCCTAATTAGCATTTGGCCTAACTACGCATATCGACCATCATTTTTTTGTTGCGAAAGCAACACTACGCGAGTCGCCGAGCCATAATTTCGCGGAGCTGACGAAAGGCCGTACTGCGCATGCGCGAGGAGCAGTGACGTCACACGGCGCACAGCTGGCTCTCCGCCGCCGTCGCTGCGCGGGTGACTCAGAGGTGCCGCCGCCGCGCTCGCCAGTTGCGCATGCGCAGTAGCGGCGCATAGCTAGCGTGCCGGGGGCCGCCGCCGCTGCCGCGCGCTCTCCATCGCCCCTCTCTCTCTCCTTGGTGCTTTCGCAACCATCCAGGTTTAACCAGAGGTAAAACACTGCCAATTTTTTAATATGCTTCGAGCGCACTTTTCAAAAGATTAAGCAACGTTAGTGTGTTTCGGCTAACTTCGTAAGCATTAAAAAACGACAGCTGGCTCTACGAAGACATAACCAAAGTAAGGTTAAAATTATAATTCAGTAACTGACACAGATAAACTAGCCAACTTTTAATTCGTTAAATATTAGCTCGAAATTTTCAATGCCAAAGTAGCAAATCAGCTATAAAAGTTGCTTCTTTGTTGTTTCTTCAAAGGAAGAAATTGTTTCTTCATAGTAAGCTCAGCGTAGTGACTTTCCGCTTCCGCGTCGCGATGCGCTTCGTGAATCGTGGCCGGGCAGAAGGAACGCGGTTACGCAAAGCCGCTATGAATACGCAAGCTACCGGCAACAGTGACGGCTCTGCGACAAGCGCGGGCAGTTCGTTTTGTTTCAATTGAGAGCTACCGTTCCGTCGCCTTTTTTTTTTGGCACAGCTCGGGTAACTTGTTGCAGTACTATGTGGAGCATCATTATTCTAGAAAATGAAGCACCCACGCTCATCGCAGGACCATCGCTGTGACCACGGCCGGGCTTATTCACTGCGGCTTAGTGTGCGCGATTTCCTTCAGTCGGAGCACGTTTGACGGAGCTCACATCGCGACGCTGGTGCGCATGGCCTCGTAATTTTTTTAACTATCGAGGTCACATTTTAGAGTTTTGTCCTCAGTAGTACGCATACACCTTGTGTACGTGTGTCTCAAGTTCAAGAACGCTCGAGAACTTCAGTAAAAAAACAAAAATTGGCAGTGGCATAGCTCTGCTATGCCAGGATATAGGTAGCGTGAGGTGAGGGCGAGGTGTCCACACCTCGATGGACACCTGAACCAGATGAAAGGCGCATAACTGACCTCTTGGATCAGTGGACACCTCAACCGTGCTTTAGGCTAAGTGTCGGAAGTGACAGGTGCGCGCTGCATGCGTCGGCATTGATAAGGTTGTGCCAGAAACGCGTCGCTGAAGCCATAGGCCGTCGGCGTTCGTTGTGTTCATTGGCGTTGGCGTTGACAACGTTTTACACTCCGATCATTTTAAGGAAAGGAAGGCGAGCGCGCGGCGAGGCACGCCAGCTGTGCGCCGTGTGACGTCACTGCTCCTCGCGCATGCGCAGCACGGCTCTCCAGGAGCCACGCGAAACTGCTCAACCTCGGCCAGTGTAGCTCACGCTACAAAAAACTTAATTCTAATGTTTTAGACCCAACTTTCGGTGCGGTGTTACACAGCAGACGCCTGCTTATTTGACCCTCTTTTGAGAGACGGTTATCCGCTCGTCATCTGACCCGAGCATCCTGGTAACTGAGAAGGCATATTTTTGGGACTTATGGTTTCTTCGCACCTATCTTCGCACACAGTCCTCAGACTACCTTACAAGAAAACCCGGCCGAACACTTAGCTTTGTTAAAATAAACCTTATGAATCTAAAATATTCGCAGCGCATGTAAACGGGGCGAGACATCAAAGGCACGGTCGTCATGTCACGTGTCCCATTTACATCGTCTACTCTGCGTCCCATTTACATGGGCTAACATTTTACGTTATGAACCAGCCGTCCCCACTTCACGCCCTGTTCAACTTCAGGAAAGTACCCCGAGAAGCCACAGGCGTACTGTACTGCCTTTGGAAGTCGCCCCCCTTTTTTCGAACACGCCGCTGTCACGTGGGACTCCGACAAACACTCGCCAATGAATTGGAAGCTGTCCAAAGCCATGCCATACTACGAACATAGCGCTGGAGTCTTCATGAAGCCCCCAAATTTTTCATCACGGAGATGGCCAGGGCAGAAGAATACGCGGAACTCAATCACGTGCCGCGACGAAACAAGCTGCTTGATTCATTCTTAATTTTTAAGGCGCCAAAACAGGACAAAACAGGAAGGTCGACAAAAGGACGAAGCGCTTCGTCCTGTTGCCGACCTTCCTGTTTTGTCCTGTTTTTCCTCCTTAAAGTCAAGAATGAACTGAAACCAACTAGCCCAACAGCAAGTTCTCTAAAGCTGTTTGGGTCGGCCATTGATAAGCAACTGGAACTACGACAACGGCGTTTGTACATGCATGAAGTCAACAGCGTGCGGGTCGAGACGATTATTCGAGAGAAACAGTGGGTTTCGAGAAGGGAGGCCGCGATTCGTCACCTGGTCGCTTTCACGGTATTTTTTCTGAAAAAGGCGACTCAGTTCGACTTCTGTCGAGTTCGCGTAAAGAGAGCATAAGACAGCACCTTTGAGATAGCCCATAGTCGGGGATTTGTTGTTGTTGTTGTTGTTGTTGTCCTCTAGAAAATGGCGCATACCCACTGCGGGGGATTGGCCAAGACACAGGCGGCAACTGATAGGTGTACAAAATGTTAAACAAGAAAATAATGGTGGGGAAAAATAAAATAATCATGATAATAATAGCAATTAGGAAATAAATGAAAGGATCTCAGATGAGTAAATGAAAGAGGCTAAACAAATGCTGTGAGATCGGTGACTGAAATAGAGAACGGGGCTAAATATTCCACGTTTCAGAAAGCTTTGATTCCAGAGAAATATTGATCATGAGAAATAGCACAGCTTAAGACGGCAGCCGTTTAGTGTCTGTAAGGAAGTTTTGCATGGCGGAGAGCACATTCCAGTTGCTGTGCCCAAGGGAGGAAGCCCCAAGAGACAGAGCAACCCCAGCTGACAGACTTAAACCAAGCTGTCGTAACGGAAGCTCCAGCAGGCGGCTCCGTAAAGAGGAGAAACGGCGGCAGGTTAACAAGAAATGATCTATCGTTTCGGGTTCTCCGCAGAACGGGCACAATGGGGAGACCGCCAGACCAGATCTATAAAGGTAGAAGTTTAAAAGAGGCACGCGACAACGTAGACGCGTGAAGGAAACCTCAAGCTTGCGTGATCGCCATCCTTTACTGCACCACGGGTAAAGGAGATGCCGGAATTCGGGAGAGGAGGTCAAAGCTGATGCTGCGAATTCTTTCAAGAGCAGATACCTGCGAAACCTGGTCGCGGTAATATATGCGCTGGGTGGAAGCACAGATACGACTGGGCCGTGAAGAGGTGCCTTCGCCAGGGTATCAGCAACCTCATACAAATGGATTCCTCTGTGCCCAGGCACCCAGACCAACCGTAATGAACACACGTGGGGTGGAACCAAGCATTTGAGTAACCGAAGTGCCTGAGATGTTGTAGGCGCGGTGAGAGAGGAACACAACGATAATGAATCTGTCATAATTACGACAGAAGACAAGGAGCTGTTTAATTTGCGCAACGCTAAGACTACTGTTAGAAATTCGGCCAAATAAATAGGGGTGTAATCGGGAAGGCGGAGTGAGAATGACCAGTCAAGGGAGATGGAGAAAATGCCAACACCGGCCTTTTCTTCACACTGTGAGGCGTCTGTCGCTATGAGCACATGAGATTTAAAGCACAGCAGGTAATCCTGCAATAAACCGCTGAGCAAATGAAAAGGCATTAACTTTGCATGTTTTGGAAAGATGTCATCGAAGATAATCTGAATAGATGAGTTGGCGCATACCGGACGGATGTCCGAAATGCGGACGTTTAAGGGGTCCAGGAGGAATTGCACCAAACATATCTGAGGGGTACGGAAACGAGACCAGGTTTCGTTGAAAAATAGCCTAGGCTGACGAAGGAAGATCAAATTGGAGGCATGGAGCGAAGAATCTACGAACGTTTTCACCGTTAAGAGCCGAAATCTAGAAATCAATGATGGAGTACGCGCTTCCAGGTACAAAACGGAATTCGCCACAAATTTTGGAAGGCCCAAACAAAGGCGCAACGCCTCCCGCTCCAAGAGAATCAAGGGGCGAAGTTTATACGCTGGTGCACCAGAGAATAAAACACAGCCGAACTCTAAGACTGGACGGACGTACATTCTATAAATCATAAGAAGTGAGTGCCTTCTCATGCCAGAACGAACACTGCTCAGCCTGCGCAGCATACCGACTGCTCGGACTCCTTTCACAGTGATCTGCTCGATATGGGCCCCCCAGGAAAGAGAAGGATCATAAATTACTCCGAGGTATTTGACACTTTGCACTTGAGGAATTACATGGTTCCGGTAAACAATAGAGATATTAACTGGACGAGAGAGCGGAAAAACCAATAAAGCACTTAAGGGACAGATTAATGTCTCCTAACCATTGGTCTAGGACATTCAGGTAGGACTGTAATGACTGGTACAAAGAGGAAATGTCGTTCTCTGAAGCAAAAAAGGCGATGTCATCAGCATACACATAAGTGGACACCTGAGGACTGCAGGGAATACTGCTGAGTAAGATGTTAAAAAGTACAGGGGAGAGGACCGCCCCTTGGGGCACTCCTCTCGCTTGTCGAAATTTGCTTGATGAAACACCGTTCTGAAAGCAGTAAAATTCCCTGTCAGCAAGGAATTCAGCAACCCAAGCCACAAAGTATCTCGGAAGTTCTACTGCCTGCAGTCTTTGCAAGAGCGTCCTGTGCTCAACGCTGTCATAGGCTTTAGATACATCTAAAGTAACAAGCGCTGCGTATTGGTTTCGGCGCCGAGCTAACTGTATGCGGCTCTCCAGATCGGTATGGGCACACCATATAGAGCATCCTGGTCTGAAACCAATCTGGCAAGGGTTCAACAACCCAGTCTCTGAAATAACAGACATTATTCTATCATGCAACACCCTCTCAATTAACTTAACGAGATTCGAAGTTAAAGAAATTGGCCTTATATTGTCTAACACATAACCATCTCCCTGATTTTTAAGCAACGGGATAATCTTTGCTAAACGCCACTCATTTGGAATCCATGGCCCCTTAAGAGAGTAATTTATAAGCGCCAGTAAGTCGGTGGGAGATTCCTCGAACAAAATTTTAATCATAGAAGAAGTCACACCATCAGGGCCAGGGGCCGCGGGTGGAAGGCGGGATACAGTGTTCGAGAGCTCAGTGAGGGTGACCTCCTCGAAATCGTCCAAAGTGGCAAGAAATCTCTGAGGAGAAGGAAGAAGAGCCGTAAACCGGCGCTCAAGACCTCTGCCTATCTCTTCCAGGGACTGTGCAAGTTCAGCCGGTGACTGAACTAGGGAGACAGCGTTCATGGTGGACGAGATTAGTTTCCTGGATTTTAGGTAATTGAATAAAGCGCGCCTATTACCAGATTTTGAAAAGAATTCGTAGCGTTCAGTATCGTGCAACTCCTTTGCACGAGATACGGTGCGCTTAAACGTAGCTGCAACGAACTTATAATCGATCCAGTTTTTGGGACACTGATTATGGAGAAGTTTCTTCCAAGCAGCCTTTCGGCGCCTATAATCGCGAGCGCACTCTGCGTTCCACCAAAGGCACGGCGATGTTCCCTTATGTGCCTGAACCAAGAACTCCGATTTTTTACGAGCTCCATCCAAAATTGAACAAATGCGGATGGCATTATCTCCACTGTTGGAATGAGATAATTCCTGAAGGTCTGCTTTGAGGGCATTTTTAAAACTGTCGTAATTTATGAATGTGCGCCGTGTGCAGTTAGGAGAGGTCAACTGGCACATAACTTGGAAGCTGATCGGAAGGTGATCACTATTGGAGGCACAGTCAACTGGCGCCCAAGAGGACACAGTTATTCCGGGGGAAGAAAATGACAAGTCTAACGCTGAGCGAGCCTGACCACCCGAATTTAAACATATGAGGTTATTCACACAAGCCCAGTCCCATAAGAGCGTACCGCAGCGATCTGTACGAAACCCCCACGAAACATGATGCGAGTTGAAGTCTCCAACAATTAAAACCTGTTTCCTGCAACTAGATAAAAACGAGTCAAGAGGCCGAACGTCATGCACACCTGTTGGAAAATATACATTAGCCAGAGTGAGTGGCTGATATCCAGGAATATTGAGATCAAGTGCCTGAATTTCGCACTGCCTGTCCATATATTCAAATGACACAGTTGCCCTGTGGCAAAATTTTGTGGATACGAACAATAGCAACCCACCACTTCTTGAGGGCCGGTCAAGCCTGAAAGAACGATAATTAAGTAAATTGTACCTAGAATCTTTAGAGAGCCACGTTTCCTGAAGAGCAATTAAATCTGGACTTAATTTACTGATTAAACAAACTAAATCTGTTGAAGCAGAAAGAATAGACCGGCAGTTCCACTGCAACACCTTCAACGACCCTATGTCGCCGAAAGGGCCGCAGCGGAGACCGCCTGATCCAAAATGCTGCCTTTGGGTGTAGATCTAGGGTGATTCTTTTTATTCTTCGACTGAGAGCAAGACGGACTAGCACCACCTATCGGAGACGCACTGCGCTTTTGAGCACGCATCTCAGTCTCCATATCAACGCACTCTTCAGATGAGAGTTCTGTCTCACTGTGATGTGAATAACTGGTTGTAGGGATAGACGAAGACTGTGATTGAGTCTGACTCAGAGGATTGGAAGTCACGGGCACAGAAGGTTGGGGAGGTGCAACCAATGGAGAAGTGATTGTGCCACAAAGGGGGGCAATAGAAGCTTGCAATAAAGTGGACATTTGGGATGTCATGACCTGCGAAATGCACGCGGACAGATTTTCAACTATGCGATCCATGGCACTTGCCATTGCTTTCTCCACCGCCGCCGCAATCGCTTGCGACAAGGAGGAATCCACAACGGTTGCATGCCGCGCTGCCACACTTGCATAGCCAGATGTCCTATCTTTGATGACTGCAACTGCCTCACGTCTTGAGCACCTGCGCTTGTCAATCAACTCTAGTACTTGCACTTCCTCAGCCCGCGCTGGGCATTCGGAATGGCTTGCTGAGTGTCCACCGCCACACAAACAGCATTTCTCTTGTTGAGCAGAACACCCAGCGGGGTCGTGGCTCTCTCCGCACCCACAGCAGCGAAAACTCGATTTACAGGCCTTGGCGCTATGGCCAAACCTCCAGCAATTACGGCACTGAAGGGGCCGAGATGTAAATTGATCCACACGGAAAATCAAAGGCCACACCTTAACTTCAGATGGACAGGACAGCCCCGCAAATGTAGCAATAACAGTCTCCGTCGGTACCTTTGTTCCATCCACCACACGACTGCATCGGTGAATGGCGATCACGCCAGCCGAAGTGAGCTTTTCTAATATCTCGGACGCGCTTAGCCGTGGGTCTACGCCACGGACTAGCCCTTTCGAACACGCCAGATGAGGAGGTATGAACGCGCTCACCGGGTGATTGGCAAACGACGAACACTTCAGCAGGTCGGCTACGCATGCCTGGTCTGGCGATCTGCATACGATCCCTCCACGGCCGAACTGCCGGACGTCAGTAATCTTCATGTAATGGGGGGTGGTAGATTTAAGCGCAGCCTGAACAGCCTCGGGGTTATTCAGCTTGATGGAGCCCTCATCCGCGGGGACGAGAGCAACCGGTATGCTGCTAACTCCGCCACGGAGGAAACAATCAAGAGGCAGCTCATCTGGGGCGAGACAAGCTGACCAGGGGGTGTTCCCCTGGCCGGGAGAGTTTGTGGACATCAGTCCACGTTCCCGCGTTCAGTCACCCTGGAAAATAGGAAGAAAACACAAGAAATCAAGCAGAAATTCAAGGAATAACTCAGCACCGCCTGGTACTTAGCCGCAACCCAACAGCAGCGCCAAGCAGCAACGCATTCGTGACGTGTAACTGCTTTTTCTTTTTTGCTGCCGAAGCAGCACTACGCGAGTCGCCGAGCCATTTCGCGGAGCTGACTAAAGGCCATACTGCGTATGCGCGAGGAGCAGTGATGTCACACGGCGCACAGCTGGCTCGCCGCCGCCGTCGCTGCGCGAGTGACTCAGAGGTGCCGCCGCCGCGCTCGCCAGTTGCGCATGCGCAGTAGCGGCGCATAGCTAGCGTGCCGGGGCATCCGCCGCTGCCGCGCGCTCTCCATCGCCTCTCTCTCTCCTCGTTGCTTTCGCAATCCTCAAGGTTTACCCACAGCTAAACCACTGCCAATTTTTCAGCGACGGCTGATACGGTTCTTCATGACTGTTACTGACCATATTGTTCTGAACTTATATACAATAAGCACTATTATTTCGTTCAGTAACCCAGTACCCGCGTGTTTCACAATGTCCCTAATGCATCGACTACTTTAAGACACGAGTTAAAAAATAAGATAAACGATGAGCGAGTTTCGCTTCTAACAATCCCTTGTATAGGAGATGCTCCGCAGACCTGAACCCGTCGCGTCCACCCGTGCAGGTGCTGGAGAGCCACCGGACCCTGCGGCTGAGCGTCGCGTCACCGTCCCAGCACGACGGCTACGCCTGGGTCACGCGCGACGGCCGCCCCACCTCGCCCCCCGACCAGTGGGGGGCGCCCGTGCACAAGGTATGCCGCCTGATGCGTCCTCTCTCTCGGCGCCGTCAGGGTCTGCTCCACATACCGTACTTCGTTGTATTTATTAAGGCGAAAGCCTTTAATGCTTCATACTGTCGTGGCCAAGGAATGTTAGCAAGTTTGTCCGCGTTGTCGAGGCTGGGAATCGAACCAGGGCCTTTGGCATTTTGAAGTGGAGACGCTGCTACTCCGCCACGGACGCTCAGGGTGTGAGCATGAATAAAGCCGCATCTGGTGAATGCATGGGGTTCATAAACAAAATAAAAAGTAAAAAGGAAAAGAAACAAAAATAAAAAACAAAAAATAAAAAGGAAAAGATTATAATAAAAATAAAATAAATTATGAAAAAATAAAACAAACAGTGGCCAGGAAACGCTTTCGCCTTGCAGCACTTTAGAGAGCCAAAGTGCCCCCTGAATTGTTTACATTTCATCTCAATCGGCGAAGCCTTATAGGAAGTAGCGGGTACAAATGATAAGGGCACCTCCAAAACGCAGCTGGGTTAGAAAAAGTGGTTACAGGTGGTTGTTTTGAGTGCGTTGGCGTCTGGGATGGAGGCTGAGAGGTGGTCGCAGTCGTTGCATATCTGAGGCATAAAAGATCCGCGATATATAGCATATAGGCTGCTGCGGATACTGGGTATTCCAACTTTGTGATGATGTTCATTACAAGAAGAGATTTATGACTGGCTGGAGAATTCCCATGGGAAGGGTTTAAATGTTATAATTTCTGAAAGAGACACAAACGAGAAATTTTACGGTGGAGTGAGAGATCAGGAAAGTTGAGATGAGGCTTCATAAGGGCAACAGTTATATTGCGGTGGTAGTTGGATAAAATAAAGCGCGTAGAAGGATTTTGAACGGCTTCGGCTATGTCGATGAGGGAGTTAATTTGAGAGTATCAATATTGATGATGCGTGCGCAAGTTTTGAGCGTGCTAATATTTCATAAAGTAAATGTCTCGTTTTAGTGGGAGCAAGTGAAAAAAAAAACAGCTTGAAGCAACCCAGTGTATGGTTAGCGCTACTTATTGCGCAGTTGGCGTAGGTTTGCCAAGGAAGATTGTGTGTTATATGAACATCGAGATATTTACATGAGCTAACTTGGGATAGAGGGCCGCTGGCGGTTGTGTACTTACAGGGAACATGGTTAGAGACACTGCGGGTAATCCTCATAGCCTTGCACTTTTCAACATCAGGGTTCATTAGCCATGTGTCACACCAGGAAGAAATAGTATCTTGAAGCGTTTCTAAGGTGCACTTTCTTTTCTTTTGAGAAGTTTCTAAGATTGTGACACGACACTTTTTTTGCGCAGAATATTATTGAGCCTCAAAGCGACATGCTTGGTGAACAACGCGAAAAACACAAGGACAAAGGTAGACTGCACACGACGAGCGCTGATTCGTAGCTGAATGTTTACTAGGGAGAAAGGCGGCATGCGCGTTAAAATCGGATACAATACAGAAACCTCTCAACGAGCAGCCAGGCCCATTGCCATGACAAGATGGAAGAGGCCTTTAAAGCGTTCATTCTATTAGCGTTGTAAATGACATTAAATGAAGCTTGTTAACTACCATTCCGTTATTAAGCGGGAAAAACGGGTCTCTTTCAACACCTCCTGATTACCAACATCTCGGACATTCCTGGAGCAGGAAATGTTGTCGAACACGACAGCATAAAGCCTCTCTGACGGGGCTGCGCTACCTAGTCTCGGCGCTAAATTTCTATTTGCGCAGGTCCGATCTGCCGCTCTCCCCTCTCTGCGAATTCTGCCGGGAACCCGAATCGATAGCCCACTTTTGGCTTTTTCCTCTATCCTTTCTTACTGTCGCTCGTCCCTTTCTTTTCCCTCTTCTTGTCCTCTCATTGTCCTTTTACTAACGCTAGCCGCAGCTCAGGTGCTTCAGGTTTTGATGACAGATGCCGCGGCTAGCAACATCTTTTCCTTCCACCGTTATTTTATTTTTAAAGATCCACTAATAATAATAGTTTTGAATTTTTTGCCACTGCTCGTCCTCTTTGCGAAGAAGGTTGTTGGAGGAGACCTTGCAGCTGCTTGGCCCTAGTTTGAGCAGTCCGCTCTTGCCATCATTTACACACCTGGGTACAGCCACATGACTGTTTGTACCGCCGTTCAAAATGTCTTATCAGAGCCTTATCGACAGCCTTGCAATATTACCTTTTCTGCCCTTACCGTTTTCAATCCACTCCCTAGCTGTGAAGGATGCCCAAGGTGTTGCTCTACAGCGCGCGTTAATGGCTGCCTTTTTTTTTCTTTTTTTTCACCGAAAATGTACAGCTGATTATGCCTCCCGAATCTTGGTTGATCCCACAATGTGGGTATGTGCCCTTTCTCAGCGAAAGCTTGTGTTTATCCGTATAGCCCTGCATTCTACCGAGGAATCTACAGCGTCAGTTGGAATACCTTTAATCAAATAATAATGAATTAATAAATTCATTTATTCGGACTTAACTAGCTAAATTAATTAGTCGCCACCATTCACGGTAGGCAGGTGGCAAAGGGGAGAGAGGCAATTCCCTTTCACATCTAGGGAAGACGAGGGAAGGGGAAAATGTGAGAGGGGAGATAGAGAGTGGGAGGTTACGGATGGCCTAGTGGAATGAGACGCCATGGCGAGAGCTGAGGATCGCGCAACCGGAAGGTGGCCGGCCCGGGAAAAACCGTGAGGTTGGCTACCGTGGAAAGAGGAGGCTATGACGAGGGCGGAGGAATGCCCAACCTGAGGTTGGCTCCACATCGGAATGCAGGGTTGCATGGCTAAACCAGCATCAGGGGCTAAAAAAAGTCTTGGTTGGAATTCGTTAGAAAACCGCAGGAAGGCACTAAGGTTGAAGTTTTTTCACAATATTTTTCATTCCCGAATAGGAGTGCAACGAGACAACTATTTCCTTCCTCCCGAATTTTTCTTCATGACGAGACCATGTCAATAAGATTCGAAAAATTAGATGCAAAACTGAGAGGTATAAAACGTCGTTTTCCCTTGAGCAATTTCAGAATAGAACCGTTTACCGCACGATATCGCCACCAATATGCGTGATGACAACTTTTAATAATTATTGCTGTAATGCATCTAGCAGTGCTATCTATTTATGTGAAAATTATCTCTAGTAACTGGGCCCTGCGACGTAAGCTTCGTTGCTTCTTCTTCGAGTCTTGTTTTTAAGATCACTTTTTGAGATTGGTTGCTGCAGTTTATTTTCATGTTTTCACAAAGAAAAGTGACCTCTTGTTTTCAGTGTTCACGTATGCACATACAAGTCTTCACCTGAAGTGTTCTTTGTAATATCCCCCCCCCCCACGCACACACACACACTGCAATACCATGCAAGAATTGGTGCTGTGAGTTTTGCGGCAAATAAATAAATAGAGCTTTCGCTAATTCATGCGCTAAAGCGGTCAATTCTAGCTCTACAAATTTTTCTTGGACAACAAGTGTCTTGTGATCAGCAGGCGTCGTGCAAATTCTCGAGGCCTACATGCGCAGGTGAGCCTGAACGTTGAGAAAGGCCGCAGTCTGGGGCTCACTATTCGTGGCGGCGTGGAGTACGGCCTCGGAGTCTTCGTCATCGGCGTGGACCGGCACTCTGCCGCCGACATCGCCGGACTGCAGGTAACCTCTCCGCCGAGAGCTTCGGTTGGCGCGAGTGAGGCCTTTTCCGGAGCGTCACCGCGAATGCAACGGGCAGTGGTGCTACCCTATTCGGCAGCCGCGTTTTGGTACGCGTCTCTGAGAAGCGCCTGAAAGAGTGCTTTGCTGCGGCAGGGGGGAGTGCTGGCGCGTCCTGGATGCATTGGTCGCCATCAAGTGCTTCGCGTAACAGGGTGCTTGCCCGGCGAGAGTCGGGTGAATGGACCAACACCGTTAGTGTTGGAATCGACGAGAGGAAATTCCACGTGAGCAAGGTGGGTCAGATGTGTTACGCCGGGCGGGAATGTTTCTGTCTGTGCGGTGTGTAGCGTAGCCCCACAAGGTGTCTTCTACTGTGGCGTCATGGTGGCCGGGTTCTTGTTCCACTTTCGAATTTTTGCCTGCATGACGCCTGGTTCGCATCCGCTATGGTTACATTTGTTTCAAGAGGTTGACTGGTTTCATTTCAGAGAGCATTTGGTTCCATTTTGAGCTACACGCCTGAGAGGTTACCATTATTCCGATTCATTTACCCCATACATTGCTTGAACTTACGCATTTAAATTTTCCTTCTTCTCGCGTATCATGAGAGAGTGGAATTCGCCGACACAATGATTGACAGTGCATAGCGATGCTGCATGCTTGTGTTTAGTTGATCATTTTTACTTGTTCTCTTTTGCTTAAATCTGTAATATGATCTGCGTTATGATATATATCCTCGTGGTGGGCTGCGCCGCGGTGTTTTCGAGGCTGGTCGAAGCTGGGCGGCGAGTGGTTGTTCCGAGGCGCAGGCTGCGAGGCGGTGTCGTGGAGCAGTCGTTGCCTCCGTTCAGGGCTTGTTAACGGCATCGCGAGTGTGAGCACGCTGTGTCAGTCAGCCGCCACGTTGAGATGCGCTGCTTGTGCATGCTTCAGAGAATAGGTTGAGCGATAACGCGTCGCACTCCAACTTTTCCGGGCGCATCCAACGGGGAGGTAAAGCGTCGGCGTGATCAACTGGAGAGTAGGGGCGTCGCGCAGAATGAAGGCATGACAGCGAGGCGCAGTACCTCTCGTGGCGAGATGTGAGATTTACCGTCCTTGTTGCGCTTCTTGTGCTATTGATCGAAAGTCGGCGGGACAACAAGTTCCCACTTCTGCATTGCCTGTCAGCGGGCGCAGTCTCACACGTGCTTGCACGCTGTTCTTGACCAGGGATTTCAAGAATACTGAAAATAATTAACTGTTTTATCTGTGACAAAAATACCCGCGTACTTCCATGTCCTTCTGACCTTTCTTTCCAGCTCCGGTCTGTTTTTCTTTTGTGCAGTTCGACAGTACGCCTAGGTAGTGTGAGATTTCAGCCGACGACACTATACAGCGATTTCCCATCTTGCTCTCTCTGCAGCGAAGGCGTCTCCGGCCGAGCTCACTGCTTTTCGCAAATTTCTCTCCTTGGGCGCGCTTTTGAGAAGATCCGTCTGCGAATTTTGGCGATGCCAAGCCTATCCTTGAAAGAAGACGGCAGTAACAGCCTCCTGCTGGCAACATTGTCCGATCCGCTTGTCGTGGTGCTGGCGGTGTAGCATCCCGAAGCTGCATGCGTGCTGCAACTCGATACTACTTTTACGCACACCGTCTATGTGTACTGAAAACACAGAAGGCTCAATTCGTTGCATATGCTTGTCTTTTTTGTTGCGAAAGCAACACTACGCGATTCGCCGAACCATTTCGCGGAGCTGACGAACGGTCATACTGCGCATGCGCGAAGAGCAGTGACGTCACACGACGCACAGCAGGCGCGCCGCCACCGTCGCTGCGCGGGTGACTCAGAGGTGCCGCCGCCGCGCTCGCCAGTTGCGCATGCGCAGTAGCGGCGCATAGCTAGCGTGCCGGGGCCGCCGCCGCTGCCGCGCGCTCTCCAGGCTGCAATTGTTTCGGCGCTCTCTCAGGCACTGCCACACGTCTACGTAATTCCCGGCGTCACGCTGCTTGTGCACATCGAGAACTTAGTGAGGTGTCCAACGTTGCGTCAACCTAAGCTCTTCTACGTTGATTCTTGGACGATAGCAAAGGCCCTTTTGAGGTGCGCAGAACACCTAAGTAACCTCTCAAAGTCTGATAAAGTAGACCTCTTTGAGGTGCATTATTGATGATCTTAATTTCTGCCGTAAAATGGTAGGTTTCAGTATCAATACAAGGTAAAGTAAGCAATGTGAGGAGGAAGTAGCGCTTTAAGACAGGTAGTGAGCGATTGGAAGCGGTGAGAAAGTACCCCCGATCACGGCCAAGTACACCAGATTCGGGCCACGAGGACGTAAGCGTGTTGTGTATAAATGTGAGTTAGTGCACTGTGAACAGCATCTCACCGATATCTGTCGAAACAACCGCGCTTAAAGAGTAGGAGAGTAGTTATTAGCACCCACACCAGCACAGCCAAGCATCTACAACACTTCGGCGGTTTCTCATAAAACCATTGAACGGACATCGTTTCCACCTAAAGTTCTTCATTAATTTCCGCTCACACTGCCATTTGCCAGCAGTCCTGGTTAGCTGAGCTGGTAAAGTGACTGATCCGAAGAAGTGGTGGTCCCGGCTTCGAGCTCATTGACCAGGACGAATTTCTCTTCAGCTAGAAAGTCTCTTTAAAAGGTGCTTATTTTTTTTTCTTTGGAGCCACGTAGCAATGCTTGGGTGGATGCTAATGAGTAATGTCTCGTTTAGTTCGTCTACTCCACCTTTGGGGACTCGCGTATAAATTTGCAGCCTTGCCGTAGCCACCTATGGAGTCGAAACATTGAAGGAACCGAGAAATGTTGATATCAGATTTGGATACCTTAGCGAGATGAAAGAAACTCGAGTTATTGATAAATAAATAAATAAATAATCTTCGCCGAATTCACGAAGAGGGACGGGGGCGTGTAATGCGGCGGGCCGGTCTCTTGGGGTTAAAGGAAGGCTGTGTGTGGCGCAGGTTGGCGACGAGATCGTGTCGGTGAACGAGCACGACCTGGGCGAGCTGACTCACGACGAGGCTGCCACCGTGCTGCAGCACGCACCGCGAATGGTGCTGCGGATTCGCCGCCTGGGAAAGGTGCCCTGCGACCCTGCCCTGCTCGGCGACGAGGAAGAGCGCAGGTGGGTGACGGGCACACCCTTTCTAGTACCATTCGTTCCTTTCCGGTGAATGTTTATTTGCAGCAAGACTGTGTAATGTAAACAGGCGCAAAGCCGCACAATTAATGGACAAAAAAAAAGACGAACACAAGAGAGGACAGGTACTGGCCCTGCCTTGTGTGACCCTTGTTTTAAGACAGACGAGCTCTTGTCCGGCCTTTTGTGTGCATTTTCGAGTCCTTGCTTAATTACGCTGTATTTGATGCGTTAAGCGCTGACCGAAATTATGATTGTGTGAATATTTATTTCTTGTCACACCTCGTTACGTTTGTAAAATTTGTAAATTGGTAAATTGATTTCCGAGGGAAAAAATGGCGCAGTATCTGTCTCGCATATCTCGGTGGACACCTGAACCGCGCCGTAAGGGAAGGGAGGAAGGTTGGAGTGAAAGAAAAAAGAGAGAAAGAGGTGTCGTAGTGGAGTCCTGAGGAATAATTACGACCACCTGGGGTTCTCTAACGTGCACAGACATCGCACAGCACTCGGGCGCGTTTCGCGTTTCGCCTCCATCGAAACGTGGACGCCGCGGTTGGGTTCTAACCCGGGTACTCCGGCTCAGTAGACGAGCGCCTTCACCACTGAGCCACCGCGGCGGGTTTACGTGTGCCAGTGTTGCGAATTCGCAACATACCAGATATATGCCGCGCAGTAATTTGCAGCTTCGTTTATTTTGTAAAGCTTATTCCATATTTCGAACCTTAATGGACTCAGGCAGCAGGAACAGTGCAGAATTAAGTGCGGCAAAATAGATATTCAGCGCGCAGAACCAAAAAGTAACATTTTGGTCACAAAGTAGGCGTATAGAATACAGCAAAAATTGAGCGCTGGATTTTCACAATTAGCACAAAAAACTGCTCATAACACACCAGTAATGCTATCAGAATTATTTTAAGAGGGAAAGTAAAGGAATTCAGGATGTCGCTTCAGAACAGATATTCGGCTTTAACTGAGGACGACGACGATGAACGATAATCTCACAGATATAATTATGGAGTGCTCAGTAGTGGTAGGTAGCGGCAAGCTATCTCAGGAGACGAAAGATCGGATTAAGAAACACCAAACCATGGAGGCATCAAACCCCACAGACAGAATAGAACTGGCAGAGCTATTAAAATTAATCCAAAAGCGCAAGGTAGCTGACGTAAGGAAGTTCAGTGTGAATAGAATCGAGGATGCTCTAAAGAACGGATGTATTCTGAAAGCGGTGAAGAGGAAACTAGGCATAGGAAAAAATTCCATGTATGCATTAAGAGGGCAATCTCATTAGCAACGTGGATGGGATGATTAAAGTAGCCAAAGAGTTCTACACAACTCGATGCAGTAGCCAATGCAATCAGGACGTAAGTAAGATAGGCGGTATCACAGAGCAGTGGGACAACCCGGCAGTAACGAACTGAGAGGAAGTAAAGAAAGCCTTTAGAAGCAATGCAAAGAGGTAAAGCAGCTGGTGAGGATCAAGTAACAGCAGATCTGTTGAAGGACGGAGGAGAGATTGCGCTAGAAAAACTAGCCACCCTGTATACGCAATGCCTTATGGCCTCGAGCGTACCAGAAGTTTGGAAGAACGCTAACATTATCTTAGTCCATAAGAGAGGAGATGTCAAGGACTTGAGAAAGTACAGACCGGTCAGCTTACTGTTCGCTGCTAATAAGGCATTTACTAAGGTAATTTATAATATAGTCGGGACAACCTTAGACATAAATCAACCAAATGAGTAACCAAGGATACTCGACAATAGACCATATTCACCCTATCAGTCAGGTCAGCTCACGTTCAACGAAGACGATGACGAAAATATAGATTGCAGGACAGGTCGAGGGTGAGGAAGAGGAGGGTGGTGTTCTTAGGCCGGGGCTTCATTGTCGCCGTTTCACGTCTTTGAGAAGAAAATTGCTGGAGGAGCAGCCCGCTCTTGCTATCATTTGGCGCCACCCCACTTGGGTTCAGCCACAGGTCTGTTTGTGCCACCGCTCAAAATTTCTTGCTGGAATCTCGACCGCCTTGGTAAATGTTATCATATTTTCTTTTCTATGCACTATTAAATTTGGCTTAATCAATTATCCTTTTTCCCTCATTTTCGATTTCATCCAACTCTCATCCCTTTTTACTCCCTGCCCTCCTTGTGTTAAGACTCCTCCAGTCCAGTGTTACTCTCCCGTGTGCGTTTCTTTTGCCTTTGTTATGTAGAGGTGAATAGCAACTTCTGTCTCCCGATTCTTGGCCGATCCCCCATTGTGGGTATGTGCCATCTTTTGAAAGGCTAACAACAGCAACGACTCCATTGGCGTAAGCTGCCCCCAAAATATGCATTTTGACTCGATTGAATCGGGTTTATGCCGTGTAATACATAAAGTCTGCGGAATGTCTCATTATGTAGTCTACGGAGGTAAATCTCGTGTTTCTGGAGGTTTTTGGCAGGTGGGCGATGTATGTCCGCCGCTCTAATCAGAAATGTTGTAGTATCTCGTTGTATGTTGTGAGTGGATCGAACTGGTTCGATTCCGAGGTGCATCTGTCGAGGCCCCTGGGGAGAAAATCTCGGGCTGAGTTCTGTGCTAACTCGTTCCCCTGTATAACCTGGTGGCCAGGTATACACATCAACTCTTTGACGTCAGCGTAGGCTTGTCCGGTTTTAGGATTAAGGACACAGGCGAGGCAATATTACCCTTAATGAAGTTTCGGTATGCTATTTTTGAGTCTTTGAGCGTGTATTTCGAGGGGGCCGCCATGGTTTTTTTTTTTGCGGTGCGAGGAGGACGGAAGCTAGCGGGTGCTCCCCCCGCGCGCTAATTCCGCGCCTGTTTTCAGTGTAGGGCGGCAACGATGCGTAAGACTTGAACAGGTACCAGGCTTCCGATCACACTTGTTTTGGGTTTGTTGCCGACAGAGCGAGAACGAAGGACGCCACTGCGTCGTCTCTCACCGGCAGGATGGCGGACCCTGGCGGCTACGGCGGCGCCCGCGAGGAGTGCAGCATGCCCCGTCGGCGGCCCAGCCCCCGACGTCAGACGAGCGAGGAGATCGAGGAGGCGCTGGACGCCAAGTGCGCCCAACTCCTGTCACCGAGGTGAGTGGGAGCACTGCACATCATAGAGGATATTTTGGGGTATTGCTGGTGAACTGCTTTCTAACGATAAATACACATGCCAGTAACCCTGTATGACAGCCAGCGTCGCTTGTTTTCCAGTGGTGCATAGGGAACGGCGTGACTGTTGCGTACAGTTACGGGGAACTCTCACACTAACCCCTTTATCAGTATATCTTCATACCTCTTCCAGGGCGTAGCCTCTATCCCGGGTCTTCAATGGCAGCAAAAACTATGTCCGCCCGGTGACCAGCTCTGTGGGCAGAGCTGGTTATCTGTTCCTTCGAAGAAGCGTAAGGGATATGAGGGTAGAAGGGAGACCCGTCTTTGGCTGGTCCTCACAGAAAGGACAGGTAGGAGGACCTAGAGAGGGATGAATGTAGCAGCAGAATAGGCTGCGTGGAGAAAGTGTCGGTCTGCAAATGCCTGAATGCAGTTTCTTGCTAACGAGAGGTGGCGAGCGTTGCTAAGAGCGGAGTAGAGCAGTGAGACAGTCGAAGAAGGCACCGTAGTAGTCACCGCTTGGCGCCTGTTCCATGGGGGCCCGCTTGACTAAATATCGGGCCAGCGTATGAACACAGTCATTCACAGGGAAGCCTGTACCCAGATCGGAGGATACGTGTCAGCTGTGTGTATATTCTACAATAGCTGGATATAACTCAAGAAAGAAGTTGCAGATGCCACTCAAAAGAGGCCCTGTGGCCATTTGGGGTCGACCGATTTTCGTGATGTTGTGGTTAATCCGACTAAACCGGGGTCAGTCCCCTTTCATCTGCCAGCCCCTGCGATGTCAGCCTAGCCGGTCCAAGAGGATTATCCGCGACATCATGAGAATCGATCGACGCCATTGGCTGGAAGACCTCCTTTGAGTGGCTTTTTCCACTTCCTTCTTGAGTTTATCGGACTATAACTGTGTGGTATAGGGGTTCAGGGCACCGGAGCTGGTAGCATGCACCTACGTTTCTGTGGCGACTCAGTGGTGAAACTAATTATGGTGTGGGTGCCACTGCCTGTATACAGGCTTGTCCAGCACCACACATTCTTCATGCCTCAACCGAACTGGGACGGGGACTGGGCGCTCTGGGGGTTTTGCCATGTGGGGATGTCGCCTAAGTGACCGCAAGGTCGTTAGACCGGGCGCTTCCATGTGCTGGGAGGGGGCGGTGTACTTGTCGTTCAGTAGCTATACGGGCGAGTTAGTGTTGACGTTATTGCGGTAACGACTTCCTTGGTGTTTGCAACTGCTACTGTGCCATGAATGTTTCACGCTCTCAAGCACCGCTCGTTATTTAGACTAAAAACAAACATTTTCGACAGGCTAGAGAGAATGTCATTTTGTAATCCCTGTGTAAATTAGCGTAAACTGGGCCATCGATGGCTCACACGTATGACGCATTAAGTGCGTTATTTTGGTGAACGCGGTTCTATATGCGTACTGTGGACGTGTCCAGCCGTTGAGGTCGTGGTGCTCGCAGCGCGCGCATCTCGCTGGCCTACTACCGGAACGAGTACGAGACGCGGGCCATGACGGTGGACGCCCTGGTGGCCGTGCTCCTGGAGCTGCTGGACACGCCGCACAAGTACGCGCTGCTGGGCCACCTGAGGAACTCGATACGCCCGGAGGACCTCGACAAGGTGGGGCTCTGCAGATGCGTCGAGTGGCCTTCCGCTCCAAGTTGTTGACCTCTTTTACCTGATCTGTGCAGTATGATTTTCACTAACAGTATGCCACTGCATTACATCATAGATATTATGTCCAACATTCTTGAACAAAAATTTAGAATATTGTAATACCGTAAGGTACAGTCATGGAAGCATTGAAGGTAATGGTCGATTCTTCCGATCCGTAGCGAAATATTTCTTTTAAAGTTTCTCCATCGCTCGCATCGAGCAGTTAAAGCTGCCATACAAAAGAAATGGGGGACGTTTTGGACAATGCGAAAAAAGTTCACAGCAAAAAACTGCAAGCTTTGACATCTGCGGACTGTTACAGTGACATCTTCCGACACGCCAAAAAATTGCGTTCATAACTTCCCGTTGAAAAAATTCGCCTGTCCAGAGTTCCTGGGTACGAAAACAAATGCTACCTCTTCGCTTCGCGATTTCGGTGCTTATTTTACCTACGTGCACGTTAAACTTGTGCGACTGTGGAATCTCGATGACACAATGGCCTTTGGACTGATTTATACTGATCCTGTCCACGACACAGTAGCAAAGGAAAGGGCGTGCAGACGGGCGTGTACAGCAGCCATCGCTTAAACATGCGGCTTGGTCTCGGAGAAAGCTGGGAAACCTCGACGCACTACTTCGTTGTCGGAGTCGCGATGATCGAAAACGTCGCAGTCCAAAGCACTGGCGGACGCGACACGTATATGTCTGTCACTGACCGGCAAAGCACGCGGTGCTATGCCGCGAGCTGCGGACAACGGAGCGATGCTGCGAAGGGGATGTAGGCCCCTCCTGCGCTACAGGATAGTTAAAAGGAGCGTAGTTTATTAAGGCGAAAGCCTTTAATGTCTCATCGTTGTAAGCAGCAGTTGTCGACAGAGAATGTCACGCTTTTCAGTTGGTCGAAACGGTCGTGACGTCACAGTGCGCCAATTTCAAACGGGGCCAATTGTACTTTGGCTAGTAACCATGCAACCAATTGAAGGGACCATATATAGTGATGCTCCAAGTAAGTTGGACTGAGCTTAGTTAATTGCTTAATTACTCAATTAGCCTAATTAACTTCTCTAGTCAGGCCATATAAATAAATAAAACCTAGTAAGAAATTGGTCGAGCTCGGGAATCGAACCCCGGTCTTCGGAGTGCGAGACGAGCATGCTATCCACTCCGCCATTCCAGCTCGATGGTTTGGAATGAACAAAGGCACGTCTAGTGAATACGGTGTCTTCGCTCACTGCCATCCTCCTCCCTTCCCTTCCGGCGAGGTTTAGGTGTCCACCGAGATATGAGAGAGAAATACATTTCCTTTCCTCAAAAACCAATTTACCGACGAGCGAGGCGTAGAACCGAATGGGCGATGGCGTTCTATGGACTCCCTGGCAGCGTTGCAAGACGCTCTCGCGTTCCACTCTTAGAGGCGAAGCTTAACATCTTATCCACACATCAGTGACCACACTTTAGGTAAAAAAAGTGCACCCCCCCCCCCCCCCCCTGAATTTTGACGGGTGTCCACCGAGATATGTGAGACAGTTACTGCGTAACTTTCTTTCCTCAAATACAATTTTCATTTCCTTCATTACGGGCCATCATCGTCTTTCTTCTTTCACTCCCACTTCCTCCGTTCCTCTACGGTGCGGTTCAGGTGTCCACCGAGATGACAGAGATTTACTGCGCCATTTCCTTTCCTCAAAAACCGTTGCGTTGAAACGGCAAGGCATCGCGCCGAACGGGTGGTGGCGTTCCGTGGACTCCCTGGCAGCGCTACAACACGCTGTCACGTTCCACTCCTAAAGGCGAAGCTTAAGCTTAAGCTTAATTAGCAGTTAATTAGTATTCAGACATTAATCACTAATTAACCATTAATTAGTGATTTGCCATCACTTAGTAATTAGTACTCAATTACATGTGACGCCACCAGTGCCACAGAAGCACTGAAAGTGGTGCGAAAAACGCTTTCGCCTCTACGCACTTTAGACAGCCAAAGTGCCCCCTGAATTTTTTTTTTTTCACATGGATGTTCAGAAGTGGGCTTCTTTGAACTGTAGGAACAACTGATGTCCTCCGGGTCCCGTAGAATTGGTATCGTTAGGGTTCTAGTGGCCAACTCCATTGAGCAATTGTTGACGGCCGCTAACAAACGCACGACAAATGTGAAATCTGTGTGCGCCTTTTTCGGCACTTTTTCTGTGTGTAATGTACTCTTCCCTTTCCACGGAACACTACGTTAGCAACATTCGATAGCTGAGAGTGTCGCTGTTCTTTCATCACGACTCCGGAAATGAAAATTCGGTACATCTCTACTCGCCAGCTTCCTGAAGCCATGGATGGCGGTACCGTGGCCTTTATTAGTTTAGTTGACTGCCGCAGGAAGGAAGGCTATTTGTACATATATGCTGCTTCAGGGCCGATCAATGTGGCAGATTTTAAAATGCGGAGTATATTAAGAACTTTGCAATTGCTATAAGGATACTTCAGCCAACCTTTCTAAGTATTTTTATGTGCTTTGATTGCCAACACCGCTTTTTATGTCCCCTGATCATCACCGCCAAGTGCGTTTGGCGGTCTGATGATCAGAGGGCCATTTATATTGGCCGCACTCAATTTAAAGATGGCCGCAAACCTTCGAAACAAGATTGGATTCGGCGCTTACGATTGTTGTCGTCGTAAAACGCCGACAAAAATCTCGAACGCGATAGAACATGCCACGCGTGAACATGACCGTTCCAGGACACTCTGGTCATGCGTCGGGTAACAAAGGGATAAGATCGCGTTCCAGCGGTGACAATCAAAGTACATAAAAAGATAAATGACGTAATGTGTCCCCAGATCCCTTCCTAAAAGAACTTTCCGACAAACACCCCAAAAAGGTGGTTGCTCTGAGAATGGAAGAGGACAAAAAAAAAAAGATGCGTTTGTCGCATTCGGGCGTGCTCCGCAAGTTGCTCGAGCAGCCCTCCAGGCGAGCGCTCAGACCCGCCCAACTTATGTGTGCAATCGCTACCGATAAAAAGGCGGTGCGCTGGACTCCGTGCAGAATATTGTCGCGTCTCCAGCACTTTTTAGGCCATTTCATCGGGCAACTCCGCGCGTTTTTTTGGCACCCAAGAGAGTTTTCGTTGCGCAAGAAATGCAACTCGCGATAGTCCCTCCAAGCTTTTCACTTCTCGCAGCGTCACCGGCGGCTTCCGTTTTATTTTGAGCGCCTGCAGAATCCCCACATTTAATGGCGATCTCAGTCTCAATAAAAGAAGTTACAGCAGTTAATGACCGATGGATTTCCTCAGAGAAGAGTTTTATATGCATTTTCGCAGTTCACTAGGTATCCGAGCAGCTCAATGACTTGCCTTGGTGCTTCCACACGATGCGGATAAAGTCAGGGGAGTAGTAGTTCATTAACGTCTACGCGGGCGCAGCCATGCGACTGAAAGGGCAGGCCAGCTCGAAGTCTTCGCAGTTGGAAAATTCTTGCTGGCTCTTGGCTGGAACCCCAGCCCACTGCTTAACTATGAGCTAACCAGAATGGCTATCTTGAAATCTACGTGCTCCACATTGCAATAATTTACCTGAATGCATAGGGCTAACACTGTACACACCTCAAGTCGTTGATCGATTCGACCTCGCCCTGCAATTTGCGATCCGTCGTGGTTTTATTACTTGTTATACAGGAACTGCCACGACCCGACGGTATACGTGGTCCCGTTCGGAGCCTGAAACCACGATAAATTTTTCAACTGCGAGTATCTTGATTAAGCTCTGTAGCTTTCCTTCGTAGCCAGATGACTGCTCTCCTATATGGTTGCTGATGACCAATTAATACCTTGACTGAAATCTGCTCTGCCTCGAGCGAAGCCCCCTCAATACTTTGGACTCCATTTTTAAGCCCGTTGTGCTGTGGTCGGTGCGGGCAGGACAACTTATTTTTTGTTGTTGTCTGCCCACCGTGTAACGAAAATATGCCCCGGATATACCTGATAACAAGGACTGTCCTGAAAGTAATGAGACAAGTCGCGGCGTGGCACGCGCATGCGCTAGATTGGGAAAGCGCTTTTGGGGGAAGGAGGGGGAGCCTGCAGCTTCACAATGCGACCAGATTAGTTTGCTCCGAGCAGGCGAAGCGAGTGGACGTTTTCGAGCGTGTACCCATGTTTCATCGCTGCGTCGAGGGAACCATGGAGCGATCTGTGGAACAGCGCTACGCTGTGAAGCTTTGCAATAAACGAAGTCACCTAGCGAGTCATTCGACGTGATCAAGACAATATGTGGGAATGATGCGATGTCCAGGTCTGGTGCTCTAATGGCACAAAGCATTTACAAACGGCCGTGAAGACGTTCACGACGGACAACGGTCCAGGCGCCCGTCGATAACGGTTACGGACGGTAATGTTCACTGTGTGGTCCTGAACGTCTTCACGGCCATTTGTAAATGCTTTGTACCATTGGAACCCTTGCGACCTGGACACTGCATAATTCCCACATGCTGTCAAATATCTCGGTAGGTGATTTTCTCAGTTTATTGAAAAGCTCTACCGCGTAACGCTTTTCAGCGTTTGCTCCATGGTTCCCTCGACACAGCGACGAAACATGGGTACACATTCGAACTAGTCCACTCGCTTGACCTGCTCGAAGCCAACTGGGGTCTTTGCATTGTGAAGCGAAAGGTTCCCCCTCCTTCCCCCAAAAGCAGTTTCCCGATCTAGCGCATGCACGCGCCACGTCGCGACTTGTCTCATTACTTTCAGGACAGACCCTGTTTATATTGGACAGCCTAAACACGCCCTTAAGGATGTCATGCACAAATATTGCGATGTTGTTCGCACTTGTCAAAATCACGTCCAGCAGAGCATTCGATACACCAAGAGGCGTGACTTGCCCCTACAGTGGTGCTTCTCCTCACAGCACCCCCCCCCCCCCCCCCCCCGATCATTTGTCGCGCGCTCAATGAGTCTTTTTTGGGCAGCCAGGGAAATCAACCTGCTTCGGAGACAGAAAATAGGGCTGGCGGTTTAACATTGCTGAGCAGGAGATATTGCGGGAAAGCAAAGTTGTTTCCATGTCGACACCACCGCCACGTGCCTCAGAGCGCTATTGAGGTGTCCACTGACCCAGTGAGCCAGTTACACTTGCTACTGCTACTCAGAGTGCGGCTAGAGGTGTTTTCGCACTAACAAAGGAAAGCAAGCGTGAGGAGGGGAACGTGCTGTGTAGTCATGGGTAGTACTCAGTGCGGCCTATCTGTTTTCAGCGAGACACCGCTGTCATGCCGAGAAGCCAGCATTGATGAATGAAAGCTTGCTGTGGCTCGTGTTTGGCCGGCTTCGCTCGCTTCACTGCCAAATGCGCTGCGGAAACCAACTGTACCTTTTCTCTCTTTTTTAATGTTAGGTTAACGTGATGTACCATGTGACGTTATGCTGCGTATGGCTGACTAAATAATAATAATAGTGCGTTGGTGGCAGCATTAGACCTCTCATATAAAATAAATAAACGCTGGCTAGTTACCGCTGCAGCTCCAATGCAAAGCAAGCTAGAACTATAGTCGGATATGAGAACGAAGCGGCGAATTCCTCTCAAACGAGACCCTCTAGGCAATGGCGTCTGCCTGTTGCCACGGCGTCGCGATCGACCGCATTGCACCTACGAGCAGTGTTTGGAGCGTGCCCGTTGCAAGTATTCGCCCGTTCTCGCGAATAGTTCGCAAGCACGCTTCTATTTCCAGCGGGAATGAAAATATTTGGTCACCACGTTATTTGCCCGCTGGAGTGCCACACGTTAAGGATTCACTGCTAAGGATGCTGGTATTGCTGGTAAACTTGTTAACTGTCGCACATTTATTCCGTGAGAATATTGGCGAACAGAAGAGACGAGGTGGGCTATAAACTGCTCCGGCAGCGCACCTTTCGCAATATCGCGTCTCCCCCGGCGTCCAAAAACGTCGTGGCTGCGTGCTACTTTTGGGGAAGTCTGCTTCAAGCGGCGTGCTTCAAGAGTAGATAGCGAAGGCCGTTCACTCGCACAGTGCTCGTGACTTCGCAGAGCGAGAGCTTTGTTGAACTCGGCGTCATCGCCGCATTTCTCCACTGTGGCCACTGTTAACGACCCACCGTGGAGCATTTTATTGCAAATCACCAAGCGACTTTGCTCTAAGTGGGTATCGATTTGTGTGCTCAAGTCGCGATACCGTACAGTCGCGGGTAAAAAAAGATTAGCACACATGACGGAACACCAGAGCGCCGGAATGACAACGCGTGGCGCTGCGGGTGGCGAAGAGGCTGATAACGAGAGTGCCGGGCCGTTCCCATTCTAAGGTATTAGGGGGGTTCAGCGGACTGCCACGGACAGCAAAATTACTAGCTAAAAGCAGCGCTATCATCTATTGTTCCCGCGAGTTCGTTTTGATAAACCATCGCGGACATAAAAAAACAGTAATAAAAAGAAGCCATCTTTGCTCATGATAACCGAGCCAAAATAAATGCCGCATGCACAGTCACGTAGGGTCGGCACTTCGACGCTCGGGCGGTGCGCGCTTGATAAAGCTTACTTCCTGCCGTCCCCCCCTACGCTGCAAACATGGAAACGGCCCGTTAAGCAGGTCTGCGTACCGCAGCGCCGCGTGGTGCGATATACAAATTCTGGTCGCCAATGATCTGTGCTAATATTTTTTGCTCGCGACTGTACGTTACTGACGTGCAGGTTGAAATTGTAAGTTACCACAAATTAGAATGATCCTGCTTGCTCTCTCGGTAAGCTTTCACAATATTTGGTATTGCGGGACCGGGAAATGTCGGCATACTGCTCGTGTGCCGACGCTGATGCGGAGCGAGGGCTTGTTTCGTCTGTTAAGTACGGCGCATATTTACCGAAAAGGTGCTGCGACGTGCGTCACCACGTTGCCACATGAAATATACGTGCGTAGTACATCTAAACTGTTATGCCGAGGACCAGTCCTGTAGCTTGCTGGGCCGAGTTTTCTAACATGCTGCATTTTCTTCTGCAGCACAACTCACAAGGGCGCACAGACAAAGTACTGCATAACTTCTAGGATATTTCATGTATATGTTTCAGATAAGTCCTAAAAGCACAATCAGTACTTGCAAAGCTTTGTAGCTATTTAATTTGTATGAGAAGGAAAGCTTCAGGATACCACTGCACATCATAGGATGAATGATTTCCTCCCTGAAAGTTCATCATACGCTGGGTATACTAGTGACAGACTTTGTTTTTGGTGAAAACTCGACGTTCTTTTCGCTGCCCTCCTGAGTCTGTCTTGTCAGTAGTATGTGCAGTGGTCTTCTTCCACGCATCACACTGTTTTGTAAAGGTCAGAGCGATGCAGCAACGGTATGTCGGCCAAAAATGTTTATTCAGGCTCTGTCGGCCAAACAATAGGCCGGCAGTTAAAGTTAAAAATGGAGGTAACAGTGTGCCAGTAAATAATTGTAAAACATAGTGGAAGCTATGCCCAGCACAAATGTCTCCGATAGCGCAGTGCCAATTTTAAATGCCCATCTCTTCTGCGGGCATATTCCAGCACAAAGTATGTCATCCCAGCTCCGTCAAGTCTGGTTGGGGGACATACTTTGGCCAAGTCTTCAGATAATTACCGCCGTAATATCGAAAATAGTGTGGTACTATCACCGAAAAACAAAAACTGACAGTTACTTCGTAACCATCACTGGCAACGGCCGCTGGAGCGTTGCAAGAACACGCATCAGTAGCAACTAGTTTTCCTAGCACGGAAACGGAAGCGCGAGTGGCATGATCGCATGCACACATGCATGCGCGCACAGACGCGCGCACAGACGCACGCACCTACGCCCTCGCGCGTGCACACCAACACGTACACGCAAGCACCCATGCACAGGCATGCTCGTGCACACACACGCACGCACACACAGATGCACCCGCGCACGTACACACACATGCACCCACGCACGCGCGCGCACACACGTACTCACGCACACGTGCGCACAAGCACGCGCGCACACACGCACCCACGCACGCACTAACACAACACATGCATCCACGCACGGACACGCACACATGAACCCACGCACGCACACGTGCACGCACACACGCACGCTCACAAGCACGCACGCACACACATGCACAAACACACACGCATATACGCACGCACACACACACGTACGCACGCACGCATACACACAAGCGCGCACACATACACACAAGCACGCACGCACACAAACGCGAGCACACACATATACACGCACACAGGCCACACACACACGCACGCGCGCACACACACACTCACACACATACACGCACACACACACACATACACGCACGTACGCACACATACATATATACATACACGCACGTGCACACGCACGCACGCACACACGCGCGCGCGCACTTGGCGCGAATGACAAAAGATTTGCACAATAGTACATCGACTACCGCTCGTAGCGGACGCTGTATTGAATCACTGGTGAATGAACGGCGCGAATGCCACCCGAACAGCAGCAGGCTCTCGGCGGCGCCGAGCAGTGCCGCAATAAAGCCCTTCTATGGTCGGTAGTGTTTTTTTTTTAATGCCGCCGATCTCAGAAGAGCGCCTCTGCCTTTTTTTCTGCATCCGCGTATTGCTTTTCCGGTTCCAATGCCCGCGTTCCGCCGGCAGCTGTTGTCCATTTTGTATCCGCTCGTATGCGACCATACTCGTGCTTCGGCCAGGGCGGCATCTTCGGGTACTGAGGCTAGCTTCCGCAGTGTACGTGGGAACCGGTTGTCGATAAGCGGATGAGGAAAACACTCTGCCGCGCTTTCTGCACCCAAAGATGGCGGCCGTATGACGTCGGTGCAAGCTGCTAGCTCGTCTCAGCACAGCCTACTTCAGTGGTCGAGCAGACCTTGCGTCAGCGCGCTGTTACGCCGTTTCTCGGCCTCTAGCAGTCTGTCCAAGTGGTTTCGCGCTCAGTAGGCGATGGACGAAAACTGCAGCTATGCAACGCCGCCGCGGACGTACTCGCACCGAGAACACAGAATGGCAGCGCTTCCGTTCAAGACCGGAAGGTGGAAAGCTGTGGCGGGGAGGAAGCGCCACGGAAGTTTTTTATGCCGTAATAGACGAAGCGCCAGTGCGATTGCTGTCGGCGAAGGCTTTGAAGTCAGTGCACACGCAGTTTGCGCTCAAGAAAGAAACATCCGCAGAGGTGATGATGTCCGCTATATGTCACACAACGTTTAGAATCTCCGATGAACGACGCGGATATCACAGTAAACAGCGGCGGTCTCCTGACGGCGCCGAGCAATGACGCAATAGACGAAACGCCATGAGCGATCGTTGTAACCCCGCACAAATATGCCTCCACACAACACACAGACAAGGCTTTTCACCGAGTTCTACCTTGAGATATAAGTGAACGGCATTGGCGTCGGACTACGAGCGCAGTCTGGCTGTCTTCACTGACGGGGGAACGCGACCAGTGGAGGTGGCCATTTTGGTAAACGTCCGTGAGCACCGTGAGCGCGGAGGACCACTTTTTTTTTGCTTTCCATCACCGAAATTGGTCCAGCTTAAGTTAAGGACAACACAGAGAGCTATAGGAAGAAAAATCATAGGTGTAACGTTAAGAGACCGGAAGCGGGCAGACTGGCTGTGGGAACAAACGCAACTTAATGACTTCCTAGCCAACATCAAGAGGAAGTAATGGGCTTGGGCAGGGCATGTAATTCGAACGCAAGATAACCGCTGGTCCTTAAGGGTAACGGGGTGGATTCCAAGAGAAGGCAAGCGTAGCAGGGGGCGCCAGACAGTTAGGCGGGCGGAGGGGATTAAGAAGTTTACGGGGATACGGTGGTCGGAGCTGGCAAAGGACAGGGTTAATTGGAGAGACATGGGAGAGGCCTTTGCCCTGCAGTGGGAGTAGTCAGGCTGATGATGATGACGGTGATGATGAGCGCCGCGACGTCATGCAGTTGCGTCGACGCCATTGGCTGCAGGAGGTTTTTTGTGGAGGAAAAGCCACTTCGGTCTTGAGTTGTACCGGTGATAGCAACCCTAGAGATTTAATCCCTAGATCTAAAATTTTTCGTGGTCATTTGGAGATGTAGCGTCTCTCGTAGGAAAGTAGGATTTTTTTTGCGCGCTGTAATCTTGGGTCGCTGCACAGCCCAATAAAAAAATACAATGAAAGAGGCAGAATGTATAATCGCTAGTCTCTAAGAGCAAAATGGAAACATCGCTGACTGGTGACCTTCGCGTTGCTCTTAAAAATCTAACTTAGGTCACGGTCCCTGCTCTGCGAGGGGTGACTTCTTGTATAACTGTTTAAAAACGCGTACTAGGGTAGCGTCACGACCATGACGGCTGCTGCGGTGTGTAAGGAAATGTGAAATATAGACCCCCCCAAATATATTCTAGTTTAGCGCCCGTTGCATATACTTTAACTCCGCCAATACTTCCTTCAGTTCTGCAAGCATAAGCAAGTAAATGGCAACATCTAGAACGGCAGACTGGCAGCAAGTTGAGCGAAGCACGAAAAACGCTACATTGTACGAAGAAAAAAGTGGCACAGTGCGAAGCCGATTCCATGTACAAGGATAGCGGTCCGCGAGTAAGGAAATAACCTACTTTTTTTTACTGCAAAGTGTGTGACCGATTAAAAAAGAGAAAAATCTGGCATTGATTCCAATTTCGGAAGAATTATAACGCCAGAAAACCTTTGTGAACCTGGATCCACACACAAGCTGATATATACGAGGGGGTACCCAAAAGAAACCGGACTTATTTTTGTTTGAACTTATTTGTTCACATTTTAAGCACAAACCTTCAATCTCTTTCAAAATATTCCCCACTTGCAATGTTACGCTTGTCTAATCTTTCATTCCATTTTTCAAAACATTGTTTAAATTCATATTTTGTGATGCTTGACAGTGCCTCCGTCGTTTTTTTCTTCACCTCAGCAACATCAGCGAAACGCTTTCCATTCACCTATTTTTTCATTCTAGGAAACAAAGAAAGTAGCACGGGGCAAGGTCGGGAGAGTATGAGGGTTGAGGAATAGGGGTCATGCCATTTTTGGTCCGAAATTGTCGTAGAGACAGGGCTGTGTGAGCAGGGGCATTGCCACGATGGAAAAACCAGTCACCCGACCGCCACAAATCTGGCCGCTTCCACCGCACACTGTTGCCCAATCTTTTTAAAACATCCAAGTAGAAAGCCTGGCTAACTGTCTGACCCTGCGGAACAAATTCTCAATGGACGACTCCTCTCACGTCGAAAAAACAAATCAGCATTGTTTTGAGGTTTGGTTTCACCTGACGAGCTTTCTTGAGGCGAGGTGAATTTGAAGTTTTCCATTGGCATGATTGTTGCTTTGATTCAGGATTCGATTCAGGAACACTTGAGTTGTCCCCATAGCATCGTCCTTGTACGTCTTTCTTAATATTTCAAGAGTTTCCATTCAACTTTATCAAAATCACAATTTCACTGGCGCACGCTGTTTACGAAAATCAGACATTGCAAAAACGACATTCACACAAAACAGTCGTCACTCTAAAACTCTGCCTAAACTAGTCTGACCTTCTTCAACGACGGCACTCGGCTTACTGACTCTGGAATGTTAGTTCTAGGCGCTCCTAGTGGCAAAACGCGGTACGACAGAAGTTTGCCGACCAAAAAATTTAGTCCGGTTTCTTTTGGATACCCCCTCGTATTCATGCGTTCAGTAAGCGGGAAAACATTTCAAAGAGGAAGAAATTTCTCTTGCTGCCTTTTTCTGAACCAACATGTTTCATTTCATGGGTCACATCGTTAATGTTATGGGACGCATTGCCCAATAAATAGAAAAAGTTGGAAATTTTTTCAAGAATCTAGGGATCTTTCGGTGTTGTCAACCTGAGTTCGCAACGTTGCTTGTATCCGACTAGTGACACCGAACAAGGGACTCGCTGCATCGCATTCTTGCTTCTGTAAGTTACAGATGACGTTTTCTACTGCCTTGCTTTAGGGGGAGAAAGAGGAGGAGGATATGCGGGGAGGTTAACCAGGAGATAAAAACAGTTTGCTACCCTGCACTGGGGGAAAGGGATCAGGGTATATAAGGGCCCTCACCGCCGATGATCACCGTGGCCAGTACCCAAGAGTATTGAACTCCATTAGCAGGCGTCAATCGATGTGTTCCAGCGCACGGCGTGGAGAACTATACGCTGGGCATTCACAAAGAATGAGATATGGCCTCATCGCGGCCACAGATGTCACACCTTGCTTTATGTATCGAACTATCGATATGTAAAAGTATTTCGTGACCCCCTTCCAGTTCGATATATCTGGGATAGACTGTATATTGTGACGGACCAGAAGAAGACGAAGCTTGCAGTGGCGCGGGCAGCAGCGCTCGCGCTAGGCTCGCAGCCATTAAATCCTGCCATCACCATTCGTCATGTCGTTCTGTTCTCATCGACTTGCCATCACGTAACAGTATGATGATCGATAAACTCACTGAACATCCCCACAATGCATTTGTATGCCTTGGACAGAATCTCAATACGTGCTTTCTAAATTAGTGGCAGATGCAACTGGGTGAATTGTAAAAAAGGAGTTGACGGGGAAAATGCTTTAACGTTTCGAAGATGCCGTTGAATATCTCTCAAGTGATAACATAACTTACAAGATTCAGCTCATGTAAACAAAAAGGTTTGCATCGCCCTTTCCGGTTTCTTTAAATGCTTCCAACCTGATGTGGACCACGCTCATGGACGGCGACCAAGTCGACGAAACAGACAACACGGTTCTCCCTTCTCCATCGACCCTGCATCTTATCTTTGTTGCTGCCCTCGTGACGGTTTGCAAGTGGAACCGAAATGTTATTATCAAACATGCAGCGAAATTTGCTGGGCAGCCGCATCTTATTAGCGGAAATAATTGAATCCTATCATATCATGAAAAATGGCTACACGTGTATAGCCAGCCATCGCTTGTGTTTCAAGACAGCGAGTTCGATTTCCCAGACAGCGCGTCCCGCTTTCCTGTCGTCTTCCTTCCTCTTGTATTCGTTCATTGCGGGTCGATAGATTATAGCGGTATGAATGAATATCAACTCGCCCGGCTGTCGATTCTGCAACTAACGCCTATTTCACACTGCAGTGAGTTTCACCGTTAGCAGAGGCCTCCTTCCGATCAGCAATGATCATGGGGGATGGAATGATACAAATATGTTGCATCAGTTCCAGAGGACCATGCAGAACCAAGCATTGTTTCGTTTCCTGAATTGTTCCGTCTCAAGTGATGCACCAAGTATGGGCTTTCAGCATGGAAGGATCTTACAGCGGCGCTGAAGTAAACTAACAGGATACACACTTAAGAGGCGCTGTGGTGAGACGCGTACAAAAAAGTTTTTGCGCTGCTCTGACGCACTCCTTAACTGTTTAGAATTTCACGTTTTCAGCTGATTGATGACCAACTTGCTTTTTTGCTACTGAATTAAATCAACTTCGCTAAAACTGGCGCCGTTTTTGCTTCCAGAAATTTCTCGAGAGAAACGGAAAATCCGTTTTCTCTAAAACTTGAATAGTCTAGAAACTCTCATTCGAGCAAGCTGGAAACGCTTTGAAGGTATAGGGCGAACGGTGCGACCATAACTCACGGGCTGTATAAGAAGCCGAAAAAAACCCAGGCTATACTTGCCTTCGTCTTTGTCTCTGGCCCTGCTAGCGATCCTTCGACCTATGGCTACGAGCTGAAATGTCCACACACGATGCCTAAAGGTGAAACATTGGGCATTTTCCAGTGTCGGTTTGGCGTCGACATTTAAGGCGGTGTCCCTTACGGCCAAGACCCGCCTCAACGTTTGCGTTCTCCCCAGCTTCATGCTTGTCCTTCGCCACAAAAATATATGTGCCGCCAGCGTTTAGTACTCCCGCGTTGTTCCAGCTCTTCCGGGCGACTGCGTGCCGCGGGCCATTATACAAATAATTCTGCCAACGTGTCACGGACTCAAGAGTTTTCCAGATGCATGTCATATACATCTGTAAACCTTTTATTTTCTGCAGCTAGATAAACTGACTACGCTTACATTAAACTGCGTAACTCGCGAAGCTCAGCGAGAGCTAAGTAATGAGTTATCAATTCAGTGAAGGCTATAGGCTTCCTGGCTCAGCTGCCCACCCAATGTAGGACTGCTACCGCTCCTTTCCGTTCCTTAGCTACTTACAGCACCTTTGCAGAAGAAGGCACACACTTCCGGATGTTAACGAGCAGCGCGTATACGTGCTCCCTGCGTTCAGCCTCCTGCATGTCTGCGGATTCTGGCCTCGCGCACACGTGCGGCGCCCGAGAGGCGTTCGAAGGGCTTCGCTGCGTGCACAGGGTGGTCACGTGATCGCGGACCAAAGCCAGGCTGTATCAGGAGGCACGCCAATAACAGCTCTCGCTGTGCATGGCAACAGGTGATCTAAGGTGTGCTCCGAAGCGGCCGTCGACTCTCTGCCACCGCACTCAGGGCGCTTCTCATCGGTGCGCGCAGTTCGACGAGCTCCTGTACCGGCGGGAGGTGCAGGCGGCGCGGTCCAAGGATACGCAGCAGCAGGTCCAGCTCCAGGCGGAGGCGTGCGGGGGCGCCGAGCTGCCCAGCGAAGACAGCGGCGTGGACCTGGCCAGCGGCGGCCAGCAGGGCAGCCGGCAGCGCAGGCCCCCCTTCCGACGACACAGCAGCGGCGGTGAGTCCGGAGACAAGCAGCTGGCTGTCGAGGATCGTCGTTGGAGCAGCGTCAGTGAACCGCCCATGGACCCCGACGTGGTACGTTGCTCTTTCTCATGGATCCTCCTGTGGCGTGGTCCACGAAAAAGCTTAGGAGGTACCTGATGTCCAGACGGCAACTCCTGTAACGCCTTTGCGACCCGGTAGCCGCATTCACTGCTTTTGAGTCCCAAACGAGAGTTCAGTCTTCGCTGACTGAAGTGTCCTGCATGGAACTGGAAAACCGCATTATATACGAGGGGGGCCGCAATTGTGGGGCCGATATAAAGTAGAGGCTCTTGTAAGCCAGAAATTTTCTTATGAAAAGCCGTATTGCCTCCCATTTTTTCTACGGGTAGAGAAAGTTCAAGAAATTCATTGTGGAAATAGTACCTCCCTGTCATAACCCCCCCCCCCCCCCCCCCTGTTGCGAACACCATTTAGCACTTGAGAAGGGGAGCACCGTTCCCCTTGAACACCGGTGTGCCTTTGGCCCCTCCCGGCACTCGGTGCCTCACTGACTGCTGTGCTCTGGCCGAGTTTGGTCTGGGCCGCAATAATTTGATAAAGGCTAAATACAGTGCTGGCGCAGCGTTATTCTGGTGCAGGCTACAGAGCCCCAGATAATGGAAATTAATTGTTTTACGCCCTGCCCTTTAATTTACGCGTAGCGTGGGCGCGCCAAAGCCCATTAATTGAGCTGCACGAAAACCAGGCAGCGCACTGCTTACAGCACGCCACCCTCGTTGAACTCTTAAGCTTATTGCCTGTAGAAGCGCTCTGTTTTTGTATAGTTTCAACGATCAGGCCCCTTCGCCATGACATGCGCTCGCAGGCAGCATATTTTTGCATGTGGTTGGAAATGTGTCCTTCTTGGCGACGCCAAGCTGCGGAAAGTTCTCTAAGAACGGATGCGAGGTATTGCATAAGCACGCGCATCCGCAGTGCTGTCTTCAGCGCCATGAAGCGATCGATGCTTCCGCTTTCTGCCGTTGTTTTGGCTGGGCTCTGCAATATTTTGTGCGCTCCAGCTTGTTAAAGCAGACAAGAAAATCACCGAAGGGAGGTTGTGCTGATCCTTTGCGGCGCCGTCATGGCGCTTGCGAAACAAAGAAGTAACGTCGCACTTGTTCAACAAGATTTTGAAGAGAAAGCTTTTGTTCTTCTAAGCACCCGGTTCTCAAAACCGTTGCAGAAATATTGTCAGTAAGTTTTTTTTAGGGTGATATCCGCCATCATGGTCCAGCTAGAATTGTTGCCAGATTAGTGCGCCCCCTATTTAGTCCGCAGAGTAACGTATAGCAATCGTGGAGCGCTCTTGCGTAACGGCTGCCGCCACCACGCTTATAGCACTACAGGGTGGAAAAGGTGCGCATGGGAGCGCGGTCGGCGTCTTCGCCTTTCCATGGGATCAGCATTACAGCCAGTTTGGGACTGATGTAACTTCGTACGCTGCAACAGTCCTCAACCCTGAATGAATGCAAAAAGCATGGAGCTTGTATAGAAGTGACGAGCGTTACTCAGAAAGGTGTCGATAGGAACTGCGCTCAGCTTCAGTAGGTCTGTGGAATAATAATAAAAGAGAATAGGAAATGGTGTGGAGCATTGCCGCGACATTATGTTCAGTTATCGCTACCGGCACCCGGCCTTATCGTTTCCATTTCTCCACGCGAGGCGGGTTACCTTGGGTATGTGCACGTTCTCGGAGTATCGCTACATCACACGTACGTGAGTGTGCGACGTTTGGGGCGAACGTGTAGTACGTGCGCTGTTTGGAAACTTGGAACGGACGCTTGAGTAAACGTAACCGACACCCGCGGCCATTGTGATTATCACGATAGCCAACTGCGCGTGTAACCATCGCTACCGGCTGGGTTATTTTTTTTTTAGTTTCTTCTGAGTGCTGGTCGCCGGGTACACGCCCCACTTTCAAGTCTTTTGGGCTTCTTTACTGTGCGCCTTTGGTCACCACCACGTGACCAATTGACCGCCGTTCCACAGCACAAAACTTTCGAGTCCACGCGAAAGGTACACAATGCTGTAAATTAACTATATCTGTTATATATGGCCGTCAATGCATGTTTAATGTCGCAATGTTTTCGAAGGACGTATTCCTATCTGTTAGTACCTGATTATTTGCCGAACACTCCTACCTTCGCACAGCGTCAAAGGCATTGTTTCACTCCTCATAGGAGCACGTTGCATAATCGCACGCGCAACAGAAGAAAATGAACACTTAAGCAGTGCGCATGTCTGACCTCAAAAAATTTGTTGGAGGCCATGCCGTGAGATGGTGCCACGTAATCTCTTGCTCACTGTCACCAAACTCGCAAAGAAAAAAGGCGTTTACATAGTTGGTCTCGTATAAAGCTCTTTTGAGTGAAAAATCCTTAGCGAACTCAGGTGAATTTAAGTTGCTCACCTTGCTTTTACTTTGAGTAACATAACCGCAGCAAAAAAAAAAAAAATGATTGGTGGCACCTCAATCCTACGCGATGTTTTCTGTGGTGAACGAAATGAGAATGTTGTGCTCCCCCAGTCAGCGGCCACTGGGCCCTTGCGGGGCAATTAACACGCGCGCATGGCGAACGGTGGAACTTTGGTCAACTGAGAACTTTCTTTTCATTGAGGGATGACATATTGCAACAGACAACTGAGGCGCCCTGAGGCAAGAAGAAACTTTCTACGCGATACTGGTTCACTTGTGTCTATTTTGAGTCAGGAAAATGTTTAAAAGGCGTCATTCCTCTGCCGTCATATTTCCGTCACGGCCACATTTGGCAGCCTATTGAACTTTAGAGAACTTCTTGCTGGGCTAGTTGGTAATTCATTGTAAAGTAAACGCGCCAAAAACCACACACACACACCACAAAAATCACACACTCTGTACCGTTCTCTTGTCTTGTGTGTGTGTGTGGTTTTGGCGCCTTTACTTTACTATTGAACTTTGTACCACTTGCAAATGAGATCGGAGCAGAGCGCCTTTTTATCGGGGGCGAGATGGGTCAGAGGGAAAGCCTGAGACGTCATCGTTAAAAGGGCGCTTGGGACAAATTGGAGTTGTCCTTTTTCCCTCTTTTCAAGTCACAAAGAGGCCAGAAAACAAAACACACGCATCGCTGCCACCGGCCGTTTTAAAACCATGCAAATTGCGGTGACGTCAGTACTTTTCAGTGCGAATCTCAGGGGCCAGCCCACACTGCCGTCTACTTCTAGCTAGAGGAGTAAAATTTCTGGAAATTTTGAATGCCAGAAAAAAAAAACGAGGAAAGAAACAAGTTTTTTTTTTCGGAAATATTGGAAACAATGGAAAAATACTAGACACAACAGTATGCACGCGCGTTGCTGCCACTTTCTCGCAGAATATCATAACGAAAATATATCTTTACGAGTTCCTGTTGTCAAAAATTCAGTATTGCCTGCTGCTTTCGGTTCACAATGACTGCCGTGGGCTTACCATGTGGCTGCTTCGGGGCTAATCTTCTACATTGTCATAGAAACCGATGATTACAAGCTAACAGAATTAATTGTGTTTTACGTCTCGAAGCACGCCGTAGTGGCGTGCTTCAGATTAATTTAGCCCACCTGAGGTTCCTGAACGCGCGCTGACATCGCACAGCACACAGGCGCTATTTGCGTTTTTCTTTTCCATCGAAATGCGGTCGCCGCGACCAGGATTGAGCCCGGTTCCTCTCTTGCGAGGGTGCGAGCATGAAAAAGCCGCGGGAAAGGCTCGCCAACTTTCTCGCGTGATTGTGGGCTCTCTGCTGCGTGTATAATTGTATTATTTGGCTCAGGTGTTCATGACAACACGGTTTAGTGATTGAGCGAGTTGATGTGCTCTCCTGTAAGGTGTTTCAGGGCCCCTTTAAGCAGAAGCGGTTATCTTGCCTTCGCATTACATGCCTTGCCCAAGCCCATTTCATCCTCTTATTTCGACTAGAATTTAATTAACCCGCGTTTGTTCCCTCACCCACTGCTCGCTTCCGGTCTCTTAACGTTACAGCTATCATTTCTGTTTCCATAGCTCGCTGCGTTGTCCTTAACTTAAGCTGAACCCTTTTCGTTAGCCTCCACGTTTCTGCCCCGTAGGTGAGTAACGGTAAGATATAGCTGTTGTATTCTGTTATCTTGTGGGATATTGGTAAACTGCCATTCATGATGAGGGAACTTGGCATATGCGCTCTACCCCATTCTTATTCGGCTAGTTATTTCCCTCTCATGATTCGGATCAGCGGTCACTACCTGCCCTAAGTAGACGTATTCCCTTAAAGGGTCCCTGAAACGGTGTCCATGTAGGCAAAGAGAAGTCGAAGTATTGATAGACATTGAACGATCCATCATCCTACCGCAAAAATTTTTGATCTACCTTGTGCAGAACCAGAGATAATGGCTATTAAAAATGACCACCAGCCTTTTCCCTCTCAACTCGTACACCGGAGCGAACCATAAAAAAATAAAGATTACAGGCCGGGACCATGCTCCGCCCACAAATACGTCATCGACGAGATCGGTTTGTTTACTTCCGGTTGACGCGCTCTTTCGCTCGCTTTCCCGCTGTCTGCTATGTTCACCCGTGTCTCGCAACCGTCGCTGCGGCTTCTCTCGTACTATAGACCCCGAGCTGAAGGAACGACTTTTGCGGATGAGTGCCGAAATGGGATTTCAGCCTTAAGGCGGGGACACATGTGCGAAAAGTGTGTGCGATTCGCTGCGGCGCGCCGTTGTGAACGACGTCGTAACAACCGATCACAGCTCGTCGCCTGCGTCCAACCTGCTGGATGTCTTCGACAAGCCGCGCGCGGAAAACGCAACGACGGGAAGCGGGAGCCAATACGAGTGCGGAGAGCGGCAGCATCATGATGCCGTACAGCGCGCTGCTCAGGGCGCTCGGGGCCGAGCCACGCCGGACCGGCCTGCCAGCCTTGATGCCGGCCACCGGCGACTGAAAAACGCGCTAGTATTGTTTGTTCTCGTCCATAGCAAGCCCTTGGATAGATGCATGTCAAAAATGCATAATTTCTGACGATCGTTGGCCAATACCGAGTTGCTGGTAAAAGTGATGACTGCGATACAAGCAAATTTCATCCAACAGCCGATTTGGTGCTGCTGCTACTTGGTGCGGTTCGCCTACCGTCTGCTAGCTCCGTTGCTGAAGGCATCGTGGAAATCGAACATATCTTTTATTATGGGACGAGTTCGCAGTAAAGCGATGTGAATAGTAGGCCTTTTATTATAGCGCAGGCAACTTCCGAAGCGCCGTCAGCTGCGGTTTCAATGCGAAACCAGATAGGCCTAGCGACGACTAGGGCAGCCTGGGACCAGCGCGCAGTTCGTCGCGCGGCGTTGCCGCAGGCGGTGTCGTTGCGAAAGATCCACTTTTGCACAGACATATTTTCGTTGCTCGAATCTAGGAAGCATCCTCGCTGGTATCATGGCTGTTTTGCATTTTCTTGTGCGAACGTGATGTACGCCGAGCATGCCGGCCGGCCGGCCAGCCTGGATCCCGTCTGCCGGCGACATAAAAACGAGCTAAAGTGTGTTCTTGACGTAAATAATAAACCCTGGGATAAGAAATGTGAAAAATGTGTCATTTTTGAGGATCGCTGACCAATACTGAGCTGCTGGTAAAGGTAACGACTGTGATACGAGCAAATTTCTTGCCACAACCGTCTCGCAGCTGCCGCTGGCCCGACGTGGGGTCCGGCTCGCCTGGCGCCCGCTCGCTTCGCTGCAGAAGGAGTCGCGGAAAGTGACCATACTATTATTTTATTGTGAGATGATGCTGCTGTTGACTGCAAAGCGATGTGTAGAGTAAGCCTTGTATTATAGCTCAGGCGACTTCCGAAGCGCCGGCCGCTGCAGCTTCGATGCCAAAGAGGCAATAGGCCTAGCGACGACCACGGCAGCCAGGCAGCAGCAGAGCTCGTCGCCCTGAGCGCCCGCGAGCGGTGCCGTTGCCAAAAGCTCGCAACATAAGCAGGCGTGCTTTGTCGCTGCTCGAGAAGTATTTCTGATAACAAGGCGATCTTGCCTTGCGATATTTGTACACCATCCCAAGCAGCGCTCAGGCATTGCTGCACGGCGGCGAAGTGCGACACCGGTTGTGAGCGGAGCTTGGGTAGGGCGGCGCAGCGATGCTCACCGCTCCGTGTCTCCCTGCTTGTAGTGGGGCGGCAGTTCGCAAGCGACGATCGGTGCAGCGCGTCGGCCAAGCTTTTAAGGACACGCCGTTCAGAAATCGAGCGTTGAATCCTGACGACGACGACGGCTCGCTCACTTCCATCTTTCGGCAGACAGTGCCGAAGGGCAACATCTTGCCGAACCCTGGCTTTGCAACCAACGACACAGCACGGCCGGTCCATTTTGATTGCGCATGCGACGGAGGTCGCGACAGTGCGGTGACTCCAAATCGCACCTCGATTCTCGATTCGGTTCGACGGCGGCGCCGGCGGAGTGACACTAGCGGCACGAGCAGACGAAAACATTGTAAACCGGAAGTGCAGTACTAATTTCTGTCACCGAACACACAGTAACTGCGTAAACATGCATATAAACGACAACTCTGCTTGCTGAAATGCGAAATGTTTCCGAAAAGAGTAAGAGTGTGAAGTATCTAGAGCTTCTAGTTTGTTAAATGCGTGATTTCACGTTGGCACCGCGAACCAATCATAGCCGAGCACTTGTGACGTAAAGAGTACAAACTGACGTAATGAGTACGGATTCGGGCGGAAGTTCACCGCCGCTGGTCGCCGCGAGGCTCGGGAGAGGTAGTTTTTGAAAATGTATTGTAAATTATCTACTCGCCTTTGATGTATTGTACGCGGCATGAACGTTCAGTGGCCTACGCTTTACATAATGCAAGTATTTGTTTGCCAACCTCAGACACCCCTTTCAGGGACCCTTTAACACATCCAGCACCTCGCTACCAGTTGTGAACTGCTGTTCCCTTGTGAGACTGTTGAACATGACTTCCGTTTTCTGCATGTTAATTTTAAGACCTACCGTTGTGCTCTGCCTGTCTAACTCATTGATGCATGCCTGTAATCTCATCTCCTGAGTGACTTAGCAAGGCAACTTTCTCAGCGAAGCGCAAATTACTTAGGTGTTCTCCATTAACTCTTATCCCCAACTGTTCCCAATCCAAGCCTCGGAACATCTCCTGTAAACAGGCACTGAATAGCATTGGCGAGATCGTGTCTCCCTGCCTGACACCCTTCTTTATTGGAATTTTATCACTGACATTATGAAGTACCATGGTAGCGGTGCTGTCTTTATAGATATCTTCCAGTATTTTCGCATAAGGCTCTTCTACACCCTGATTCCGCAATGCGTGCATTACTGCTGAGGTTTCAACTGAATCAAATGTTTTCTCATAGCCAATGAACGATATAGGGGTTGGTTATATTCTGTGCATTTCTCTATCACTGTACTGATAGTGTGAATATGGTCTATTGTCGAGTATCTTTTACGAAACCCTGCCTGATCACTTGGTTGATTGAAGTCTAAGGTTGTCCTGATTTTATTAGCGATTACCTTAGTAAATACCGTGTAGGCAACGGACAATAAGCTGATCGGTCTGTAATTTTTGAAGTCCTTGACGTCTCCTTTCTTGTGAACTAAGATAATGTTAGCATTCCTCCAAGCTTCTGGTACGCTCGAGGTCATGAGGCATTGCGTATACAGGGAGGCTAATTTTTCTAGCAAAATCTCTCCTCCGTCCTTCAACAAATCTGCTGTTACCTGATCCTCACCAGCTGTTTTCCCCCTTTGCATTGCTCCTTAGGCTTTCTTCACTTCCTCTTTCGTTACTGGCGGGAGGTCCCATTGCTGTGCTCTACTGCCTCTCTCATTAACGTTCTGATTACATTGGCTACTGTGTAGATATGTGTAGACTCTTCGGCTACTTTAACTATCTTATCTATATTGCTGATGACGTTGCCCTCTGTCTCTGAGCGCACAGATCTGGTTTTTACCTGTGCCTAGTTTTCTCTTCACTGCTTTTAGACTAATTCCGTTCTTTAGAGCATGCCTGATTTTCTCCGTGTTCTTCTTCATGTCGGCTACCTTGCGTTTATTTATTAACTTTGATAGATCGGCCAGTTCTATGCTGTCCGTAGCTTTAGACGCTTTCATGTTTTGGCGCTTCTTAATCATATGTCTCGTCTCCTGAGATAGCTTGCCGAAATCCTGACGAATCATCCTACAGTCTGCACACTCCGTAATGATGGTTGTGAGATTATCACAGCCATCATTCATTCTATCAACATTAGGATTGCCTTCCTCAGTTAGAGCCGAATATCTGTTCTGGAGCGATATCCTTAATTCCTCTGCTTTCCCTCGTACCGCTAACTCTTTGATGGGCTTCCGATTCACTAATTTCTTCCGTTCCCTTCTCAGGTCTAAGCTAATTCGGGACCTTACCATTCTGTGGTTGCTACTACGCACCTTTCCGAGGACCTCCACGTCCTGCACGATACCAGGGTGAGCGCCTAGTATGAAGTCTATTTCATTTTTAGTCTCACTATTGGGGCTCTTTCACGCTCACTTTATACTCTCTCGTTTCCGGAAGAAGGTATTCATGATCCGGAAAACGTAATAGCCGTTGGCTGTTCTAAAAACGTTCTTGCGTTCCATTTTGGTGGTAAATGAGAGCCGAGCAAGTTGATATCGTGCTAAGAAGGAACACAGCGAGGCGCCGACGCCTCAGCGCTTGTCAGCGAAATATTAATGAGCGACGAGATCCTTAATGAACATGGTGACGCCACCGCCAGGGCCGGCTTCATGCGCACAAAAGAAGCTAGAATAATCATCCACTGAAAACTGCCGCTTAAGGTCATGCTGTGTAATCGTGAAGACAACAGAGATACCACTTACGGTGCTGACAGTGTAGAAAAATTCATCCTGCACTGCCGCCTTATGACCCTTATGTTTACAGTTAGGATCCGCAAACCACTGCCCTCCTCTCGTAATGGAATATCGTCACGAAAACTAGAAAACTTTCAAGATAGAACTGTTGGTTAAACCTTACGATGAGCAAAGCAGCATAGCAACCAGGAGAAGAAAAAAGGTGGGAAATAAGAAAAGTTGGCCTACAAACTAGGCCCAGGTACGCATCGTGCATTGAACTAATGACTGATTACCCTCTGTCCTTACTGAACTGTGCATTTCCTTTCCTGACCCAGACATATATAGGGTCCTTCTCTTTAGTCCTTGTGCCTGCTGCCTTGTCAGGTTTTCTGAAAATAAAATATCTACTGTAGGAAGCTTATTCATATGCGCTAACATCCACAGCCTGGCATGTGCCATCAACCGGTTACCATCACTAATGGGCACCGAAGTCAATCAGACCGAGACCTGTGTTGGCTTTTTCCCACTAACTGGCTATATATGTATCACGCAAATTTTGCCAAGTCAAAATGATGCCATGTTTGACGCCCAGACCAGGCAGCATATCTTACGGAAATTTTAGCTGGGCCCTGACGGAAAACCGTGCATTTTGAGATTTACGGAATTGCCGTACTGTTCAGTATTTTTAAGCTCAGGCTGTAGTTTTTGTATTGTTATGTCCTGCGAAGCGACGTGCTCCTCAGTATAACGTTACGGTATCGGTTACGGTTGCAGTTAGCGCAGCTGCCACAGTATCGCGAGCGCGTCGGATTGTATCACACTTCTGTAAAAGGACGCCTTCTGCGTTGTGGAGCTGAAAATTTTCTTTCTCTGGTTTTGAAGCAAGAAATGCGTGAATCTTCCCATGCAGCGACAGAAATTTGATTCGGCGTGTTCCTCGATCGATTACAAAACAATAAGCCCTTGACTAATAGCGTCAAGCTAAGCGACTGAAGATCCAACTGCAGTCAACACCGCATGCAATGTGACGACGGGATTTCCGCACTCAGCAGTGCCGTAGGCGCTGTATGTACGAGTGCATAATTGTATCATAAGGATAAGAGCGTAATAGAAGCATAAGTGGTGATCCAAACGGCGTGCCCAACGGCCGCTGTCGAACGGAATGTTCGCCAGCGCAGCACGCGCCCACCTCAGCGCTCCGTTGGCCCCCTGCTCTGGCAAACACCAATTTGGCCGACTTTCAGCATTACGGTCGCGTGACCTCACGTGCTCGACCCCATGGTCGCCTATTAAACCCAAGGCTAGAAACACGTACGCTTCCGTCGCGCCACGAGTGGCCGTTCACGGCCGGTTTGGCGGGCGCTCCGGTCTATTTTTAACCGGTCGCGCGCGCGGGGCTCCTTTTCTGGAGCGTAGCGAATGATTTGGTCCAGCTATAAATGCGCCGCGCGCGCATTTTCGTCGTCTCTCGTGCCGAAAGTTGGGAGGAGGAGAATGTTGCGCTTCGTTTGTTCCGTTCTTCGAAAGCCCCTGACAGCGATTGAAGCAAGGCCCCTTCAACGTGCTGTGTCTTGTCTCATCTTCCCTTGTCTGTGTGCGGTGCGCTGTTGTAGCCTTATTACAGAGCTTAATGAGTCAGTAAGAACCACCTTCATCCAACTCGAAATCGATTATGTGACTCGTCCTGGCTGTGTTGTTTGTCTGGCAGCAAAAAGACATTTTTTTTGCCGACAAAATTGGTCTTAAAAAATTTCCCGCCGCTCGATGCAAACCCGTGTACTCAAGACCGAAATGGACTCCGTGATCCCGTCGGGGAAGTGAATGGCCGCGTAGCCTAGCTCAGAGCAAAACTAAAAAATGCCGCCACCGTCTGGAAGACGTTGAAGTAACGAGCGTTAGCTGTTCGGTAGCGCCTTCTATCGTCCATGTGATGTATTGCCACGTGATTAGGCTACTTTTCCATACCTTACGGCGAGCGGGCGCCTGTCGCCTTGAGGCCGGATATTTTTAACCAATTCGGACCGAAAAAGTTTTTCGACTCTTTCGAGGGCCATTTTTCCTTACCTCAAGGTGCTAGGTGCCCGGTCGCCATGAGGTATGAAATTGTGAGCTGCCCAGTGCTGACGACGTGGCCGCCATTTAAGCGTAACCATAAGTAAATATTAACCTAATTAGACAATATTGGTGTCTAACATGTCCTAGTCATCGAGCCCGTTACGAATATCCATTAGTTAGATCATGACGCTATCAGCTAGTTAATTATAAGCAATTAAGTGTAAGCATAACCATAATTAAATCTTAACTTGATTAGTTAATTCTGGTGTCTAACCTATTCTACCCTTATAGAGCAGTCCAAATATCTAAATCGTTTTATGATGCCTCATTAATGACGGAGTTTAACGTGATTAAACATAGTCATGAGACTAGTTAATTATGACGTCACAAAATCAGTGACGTCACCAATCACCAATTCGATATGCTAATGACGTCACCAATCACCAATTCGATATGCTAATGACGTCACCAATCAATCACCGATTGGGTTGCTATATTGATTTACTGTGGGGGCCGCCATCTTGAATTCCTCGGACTTGGAAAATCTCACGCCGAAGGGAGGTGGTAGCAGACCCCAAGAAATTGATAAACGTGATGAATAAGAGCTAATTAACGCTCTCAAAAAAAAAACTGGCTAGACGCTGCGCAGTTCGCTTGCGAAATTGGCCGGTGATGGCGACACTTATATTTCATTTTTCATCCTCTTACAGGCTATTGCATTCTTCCTTTTCGGTTAAAATAGGCCCATTGTTATCCGAACGCAGTAATCTATGGGTAGAAGCCGGCTTCAATTTGTCCGCAGCGTCACCTTTTACACTAGAACTGCCTGAGAATGCATGGCTTTGAACCGTTCGGGCTTGCAAAACAGTGGAAACTACGGACGCGCATGCGAAGCTGCTGTCGGTGATTCGATGAGCCCACTATTTGCCATTAGCCTTAACCTTAACGGTGAAGAGAAGAGTTATTTGTCTTTCCACACAAAGTGTTGCCTCGCTTATATTTCAACGCGGTTAGTCTCTGATGCGGATAATCGCGACTTAGCGAGGCGCATGCGGTGCTCGACAGACCGCGACAGACCTCGATTCGCGCCTGGAATCTTCATCAACGAAAGGGGCGCGCTCTGACGAAGGCGGTGATAGAGCCTCTTTGCGCGCTTCATCGCCTGATCCATCATCCTCGGCCTAACCTTTCCACCAATTAGGTGACCTCAGTTAACTTAGGAGGCCTATAATTCCAACCACGCACATACCTGCTCTTCAAGGGATACGAACCAAAATTTGCGGGTATAGTATGTAGAGTACAACTCCTAAAATCGACGAATACGAAAAGCTTTTTCCGAAAGAAAATAAAAACAGCCTAAAATTCTTTTTTCTCCGATTTTTTTTTTACCGTACCGCCGCACCTAGTTGGCCGCCTCTGGAAGATGCAAATTTGGGCTCCCAATGCCTTCGCTGCCCTCCGTGCGATCCAAATCCGTATACACGCCAGTAGTTTCGGGAGGGTTTCGGCAAATGCTCAAGTATTGCTACACGTATACGGCTGTCGCAACGTCCTTGGTCGCAACATACTATCGCATACGTTTTCGAACATTGTGGATTCGTACTGCGCAGCCATCACGGCCAACCTGAATGCCTTTGAAAGGTTGCACCGTGTTTTGTTATTTTTTCGGGGCCCTTTCTTCACGAAGGCTAACCTACTATAGAGTAGCCGTATTGAGTATCCTCGGCGTGCTGCTAGAAAGACAGCGACTTTACGCTGTCAACTTCCTTTGTCTTCTCAGGAAAATGCAGAGCAGACCGCAGTGGTGGACTAGTCGTGTGTGCATCCGCCTCGCATGACGGAGGTGCGGGGTTCGATCCCCAGTGCTGACGGGTACACACCGGTGACACAATGGGCATACTAGCTTTCCCCTGGCAGATGCTCGGCCTTTCTGGGGTGACATGCTTCGAGAATAGGTCTTTCACCCCACCTTGTGTAGATGAGAACACCTTGTGCCATGCGGCTCTTTAGCCAAAGCCGCGCTTGCTCCATAAAACGATAAAAAAAAAACGATCATCATAATCAAAATACAAAGCAAAGAGGACGCCTGCGAACAGAAAAGGCCTAGAGAGCTTGGCGACTCAGGCAGCGCTGAGGAAGAACAGACGGTCGCATGTATGCGTGCGCTCAGCACATGCCGAACTGTCGCTATACCCTAGGGACGTGTGCACCACGCAGAATTGCAGTACGCGTAGCATGCTTTTTAGGGCATCAATGCTGCCGTTTTTTTTTTTGCCGTTTGTCGGTGCGAAGGAAAGGAGTAACTAGGAGGGAGTAACACGTGTAACAGCAAACGAACGCCAATTTAATACGACACCATTTCAGTTAGGTCCTGATTCCGAACAGCGTGTAACTTTTCTTGCAGTCATCCTTGTCTTTTACGTGCCGCATAGTGACACTGCTAAGTGCACGTTAAAGAACCCCAGATGGTCGACATTTCCGGAGCCCTTCTCTACGGCGTCCCTCATAGCCTGAGTCGCTTTGAGACGCTAAACCCCATAAACCAAACCAACCAAACCCTAAGCTTAAATCAGTACATAACGCTGCTAGAATGTGAAGTTGGTTACTCCAAGAGGTCACTGCAATGTTTCATTCAGTTCTGTGCATTTGCGTTGGTCCTATAGTTCGTTGAAGGCTTCCTTCACCGTAGTATTATGTAGTGAACTGTTACTGTCACGTTCGCATCCGCGTTTGCGTGTGTTCTCTTTCGCGCTTCACCGATTGACTGCAGCAGGACGCCGAAGTTTCTTTGTTATGTACGGGTTGAGACGATAGCAGCTAACATAACAACCTTCTAATCACGTCGCACACTACGAAGCAACCAGTGGTCTAACGGCGCTTTCGAAGAGAGTGAGCTGACGGGCTATTTGGTCATTCATAATAATGTCAACAGCTGCTACACACGGACGCAAGACGAGGAAACACACAGACGAGCGCTGAAGAGCCGCAATAATATTCTCTCTCAACTCCAAAAGTGCAACCGCGTCTTTAGCAGCCCAACTTTGCGCTATTTTGACGGTTGCTGCTTTTGGACGTTCAGTAGCCGAGGTAAAAGCCCAAGATGTTGCTGACCCAGACCGCCTAGCCGGCACGTCCGCTATCTTCGGTAGCTCGCCGTCGCTTAACGCCGACGAATCGTTAGCCATGTGATCTAATTTTCTTTTTCCATATATCAAGTCTTCATCCTCGGAAGCATATTCGTCACGGATGCATAGGTAATTTCATAGTCACCTGAGCGAGGCTTTATGTGCGACTTTGTGTGGTCAGCTCTGGCCATGCACGTCCGGCTAATTGGCTGGCGAGGGTGCCTTGACGTCACACTCTTCAACCCGTTTTTCAAAAGGTGGCTTTGGATCGCGCTCAAGGCGAAAATAAAGCCATCCGCCGGAAAATATCCGAAGTGATGACTATATCTCGGTAGAATCAGATATTCAGATTTCATTTTCAGCGTTTTATGAATTTTGTTCTTAATTTTGTTCCGTGTCCCATTAATCCCTCTCGGCATTCTCCCGAGCGCTCACCGATTAGACCCGAGGCCGCATTTTCTTTCCCTGCCGACTACTTCGCCCTCCAGTGGTGGTACTACAGCGATCGCCTGAAGCGTCGTCACAGATGCTTGTCACTCGCCGGTCCCGGTCATCAACAAAGAGAGTAACTAGCTAATGCGGCGTCCGCGCTGCGTGCGCCCTTGAAGTGTTTCGCTGCCTCTGGCGTCTTCGGGCCTCTGGAGCACTCTCGCAGAGGGACTGCCAACCACCCCTCCGCCCTCCCTCTTGGCGCTGTCGCGCAGAAAAAGAACAAGCATCCGTCGCCAGTTTTGTTGCACCACTTTTACGCTCATGAGGTCGCTAGCCAATGCGTCTACGTGCCACGACTGGGTGCTCGCACGCTTACTTTACCCGGATGCAAATTCTGCATTAACGTTCACCATTCGCTACGTTCTGGCCCATCTGCACTTGACGAACATTGCTGCACAACACCTCCTCTTATCGCGTAGTGGAGAGATGTGACGACTCGAAAGGGTGAAAGATATATTTGAAGGCTGAATGTTTCACTCAGCAGTTTCTCTTTAATGCGAACGAAGTTATATGGAGCTAAGTAGCAACACTGTCGGATACAACTCAACAAAGAAGAGGCGGATGCCCCTCAAAGGAGGTCATCCAGCAATTGGCGTCGACCGATTTTCGTGACGCCGCGCTTAATCTGAGTAAGCGGTCTTTTCCCCATTCATCTGCACCCGTTGCGATTTCACGCTAGCAGGTCAAAGGGGATCGGTCAAAGGGGGGAATCGGTCGACGCCATTGTCTGGAGGGGCTCCTTTGAAGGGCATGTGCAGCCTCTTTATTGAGTTGTATCCGACTATAGAAACCATCACGTGCCGAATTAGACCATGCAGAAGCTGTTATTCAGGAACCCAGTTAATTAAAGCAACTTTGTCCGTTACGGAGATCGCAAATGTATATAGTTCTCACAGAGGCGGATGTCGCCCGGTCCTCCGTGGAAAAAAAATCGTGGCCCTTGCATTACGCATCGTAGACAGCATTACTGACGGTATTGCTTCTGCAGCTGCGCTCGACGTCGCGGCAGAGGGCAAAAGGCGATGCGGCGCCGGGGGGGGTTGTGCTGCCGTCGTTAGCTGACCCCGTTTGACCGCCCCTCGGCACCGGCGGAAAGCGACGGCGGCCGAGCGCCATCACGGGCCCAGTTGTTCCTTGTACAGAAAACCAGTGAGCAGCGGACGCCTTTGCCACTTATAAGGCCTGTTTACATGAACTCGTTAGAGTCGAGTTGAGTTTGCTTGTCGGGTAAAAAACCAGTTGTCGGGTTCATGTAAACGCTGTCGGGTCGAGTAAAATAAGCGCAGAGCGAGTCGAGTTAACTCGCCTCCAGGGGGTAGGTTAACTCGCTTGACCCGCCTTACTAAATGAATGGAGTCGAAGAGTCGGGTTAGCGGGAGGGGAGAGGATAAATGCGAACATGTTTTTTGCCTCGCCGTCGCGCCTCCGAGACAGTGGAGAGTGCCACCATCTTGGAGGCTGTCACTGCCCTCTCCCACTTGCGCTGCTTGACGCTGGTGTCACTGGAGTTGAAGCGGTCTCGACTCGCTAAAATTGAGTTCATGTAAACACGCAGTCGTCGAGTCCGGCTGACCTCGCTAAACTCAATCCCCTGACTCGACCTGCCGCTGTCGGGTTCATGTAAACGCCGCTATGTAATCACCGAGGGGAACTGAAGCTGGCTGCATCAATAAATTACCCCCGTCCTAGCGAAAAAGAGGCCTTTTTCGCTGAAAACGGAGCTTTCGCCCTTCTCCCTCTCACACTTCCCTTCCCTCCTCTGCTCTGAAAGTGGCTTCCCTCTCTGCATTTCACCACCCATCGCTCCCCCACTCTCTCTTCGTCTTCCCTCTCTCCACTTTTCCACCATCCAGCCGAGGCTTGAGACGGACGGACAGATTTTCCGACAGGGGGTGTTTAATGCTAATGCATTAAGAGCCGAAAAAAAAACGAAAACATTGAAAAGTGAACAACAGAGCTGAGGCGAACCACATTAATGTGACCCCTTAACGCTGAAAACTTTCCCTCTTGCCGTATGACAGAAAAGCCCTTTCATGGATTCTGACCCAACAGCGCTCGAACATTACTTCAAGGCGCGTTCGCGTTAGACACGGAATTTGTTGCTACGCAAAATGGAGCGAGCACTGGCGCAATCGTCTAATCTTCCAGGCTGCACGTTGTTGGCTTCGATAATCTGCCGCTTGGTCTGACGTGTTAACATAGCGACAACAGCCCCTTTTCGAACTTATGCTTAGTGATGTTCCATTTGGGGAATTTTTCTTTTTCATGGAATTTGTGGAGAAAATTTGGTGAAAAGCAAAATTTGCGGAGTTTTAGGGAATTATAGAAACTGAAAACACCTCCCTTTTTTAAAAAAGGGGGGGGGGGGGTTCAAGTGGCTGCCGAGGAAAAGTGCGAAATGGGGATTTTTGGGTCTAACGGAGTGAATTTTAGGTTGCTGTATGGAACATCACTGGAACTGCTCTGCGCAACCGCACGTTTAACATGGCCGGCCACGTTGCCTGACGGCTGTAAGAGCGACCAACTGTAACTGTGTCCTCTCACGAGCTCGTTCAAGTGTTAGGTCAGCGCCTCCTCTATACTTTCTGTGCCTGGGCGAACGCTCTCCTCAGGCCGTCGGGCGCTGGCTCCGCCGCCGCTCGCGGCTGCCGCAAGGAGGCGCTGTGTGAGTAGAATACGTCGCGCGCGGCGGGTACCTCGATGCCCGCGCTCATCGAGGATACGAGAAGCTCGGCTACTGCTGATCGGCCGCGCGGAGTACGATTCTTGTTTCTTTTTCAAGGATCAGGCTGTGCGCACTTCTGCCGTGTCATTTTCAGCTGCAGGGCCAACCATTACGTTCGTGAAGAACGTTTATTGGTGGTTCGTGCTTCACGATATCAGCAACACGACGCAGCACATACACGAACATTTTCCGGATGCTCGCCAATTCGACGACAGTGCTGATCCGCGGCTTGAATGGCTTGAAGTCACTTTCCCTATGTATTTAGAAAGGCTAAAAAAAAAGATCTGGGCATACCCGTGAATTTCTCACAGACGAAACCCGAAAATTCAGCAGCGATACTATTGAATCCTTGTTTGGTAGTTTGCGAATGTCATCCAGGTGTAACGACATGTTGGATGTTGTGGCTGCATTGTCAGGTCTCGAAAAGCTCCTGAAGACCGGGATCGCTACGTCTAATTCAGTATCCAATATTGGCCACAAAGAATGTGCCTCGATGCCAAGACTCGTACCCGCTGACGTCCTTTCTTCTGCAACCAACTTCTACTTCAGCTCCAAAGCCTCCCCTGATGTCGACTGTGCAAGCAGCGCCAAAGCTGTCGAGACCAAGATTGGTGCTTCTGAGGCTTACTACCACAATTTTTCCACAGCACCTGCCGTCGCTTCAGATCTCTGCTACCGCTTATGTGGGCGGTTACATTGCACGAGTTGTTGGCGAGCATATGGATTGCGAGAACTGCCTTACTTTGTGTACGAAGCCGGTTAGCAACCAGCCACTCCTTCAGTTCACCCGCAGCCAAGACCGAGGTGGGCTGCTCTACCCGTCAGATCAACTTCTCTTCATTCTCGACACATTAAGAGCTTTTGCTGACCGCTCCCTGCAGGACGATCAGACCTTGAAAAAGCCTATCACTACATTAGTAGAGCACGCTGTCCCAGCCCTTTGTGCTTCAAAGTTGCTGAAGTGCAAGAGCGATGGCATCAACGAGCTCATGAACCTTATATCGGTTCGTTTCCTGAGGCCGCTTATCTGCAACTACGCATTCAATGTCAATACGTGACAAGCATGACATAGTTAAACATTTCACAAAAAAGCCCCTTTCGCGAAAGTACGCGAGGCTCTGAGGATGGCGTACGTTTTACTGCCGTGTAGAAGTTAGCCTCCACAATAAATACTTTTTTTTTCGAGTTTGAGTAAGTGTTGACTCACAACGCACTGATATTGAATATATGAACCTCTATATCTGCGCAGCGTTATGTGCAGGCATATGATGCAGCGTCTCACGTTACATAGCTTGTGGCACTGACAGCAGGGAGCATTTTTCGCGCGTACCATACACGCTCAAGTTGAGCGTCAACGATGCGATTCGAGACACCATGCAGTCTTGCAGGAAGTGTGCGGCAGATCAAATGATGAAACCAGTTGGCAAAGCTGCACATTTTCTGGCGCCAACTCTGGCCTAGGTGGCGACAATGGTAACTCAAAAACTTTTAGAAGGAAACGCGGGATCAGGTACCGCCTTGGAAGCAGTCTAACGGCTTTACGTGCTACTTACATGAGTAAACAACAGCACGCGACGGAGCTCTTTCAGAGCCCAAGCTTTCAGTATTAGCTGCTGCCAAGCACTGCTTTCAAATAGAGACCCTCAGACAAGCGAACTTAAAGGTGACAGAACAATTTTCCACGCAGTGGATTTAAGCAGGCGCGCGCTGTCATATCAGCGCAGCAGACGACGCGCGAGCGCATTGCACAGCAGTAGCCGCGAAAGACACGACTAAAATGGTCCGATTACCCTTAGCGACAAGTGCTTCTGAGCTCCTTTTTAAAAAAAAGTTTTGATAGTGCTTGAACCAACATGAATGCAGCCGAAAACTCAACGACAGAACAACTGCGAACGGTCTGCGTTTCAATGAGCGACGGAGCGACGGCGCGGCAGTGATCCTACTCCGGTGGCGGCGCGTGGCGGCGAAAGGCCGTACTAGCCCCGACGGCGGGCTCCCATTGTTCGCCTCTCGTTCTCCCAGGCACAGAAAGTATTCTGGCCTGTTTAGCTCTTGTCACAAGAAAGCGCAGTTCAGACGACAACAATGCCAATATGCCTTGTCTTCTGGGCAGAAAAAAGTACAGTCAAACTTAAGTTCCAAAGAGGCGCTAACATGACTGCGCACATTATGTCTAGTAGGCGGAAAATGTGCGCAGGGTTGTACGGCAAAACTAATGCGAAAACCGCGCAAGTATGTCAAGCAAAATCTTTTTTTTTTTCTGTCCTGACACCTGCGCGCGAATAAACATAAGTCAATACTCAGGTTTCACCTCACTGTTAAAATTTTTGTCGGTGAGTGCTGCATACGTACGGGGCACTAACATACGTGCCACTACGCACCCCGTTGACAGACTTCAGCCAGTGATTAACGTTACAGGAGTGGTGCATGATACTTTCTTTTCGCATTTCCTGGGGTTTCTTGCTTGCAGACAACCTTTAGCTTGACTGGAGCCGAAAATATCACTTTAACACTGCTCTTGTTCGCGATTCTCTTAAGAGGATGGGAAAATTTGTGACCGCAATATATGTTGTCTTTTTCAGTGTCTAATCGTTTCATTGCTGTTTCGGACTGTTCGAGTGCTCTACTGGTTTGGTTTGGTTTATGGGGTTTGAACGTCCCAAAGCGATTGAGGCTATGAGAGACGCCGTAGTGAAGGGCTCCGGAAATTTCGACCACCTGGGGTTCTTTAACATGCACTGACATCGCACAGCACACGGGCCTCTAGAATATCGCGTCCATCGAAATTCGACCGCCGTGGCCGGGATTGAACCCGCTAAACAATATATAAACAATTTCATGCATCACTGCATCAGTAGTCGCGCAGTTGAAAAGTATGTACAGCTGGCAACTGGCACCGATGACAGTCCCTCTCTGGAGGAGCGAGAAAATACCGATCAGAAAGGGTGTCAGGCAAAAATGCGCCATGTCGCTGTTGTTATTCACTGCATGCGCTACGGTTTATGTTTAGAGGATCGGACTGGGAAGAGCTGGAGTTGGGTTTGAAAGCTAATAAAGAGACCTCAGTAGCGTATGATTTACTTATAGCATTGTCCCGCTAAGTGACCTGCTAAGTATATTCAGGTTCAGGTATTCCTTAGGTTTAAATCTATATGTGGTCGCGGCTGGCGCATTATAATGGGAATCAGTGGGAGAAATATCTTCCCTTAACAAGGTACATACATCGTTGCGTGGCCAATGCCGACATCGCATCGCTCCACCGAAGGGCGGCGCAGTCTGCCGCATCACTCCGATCGACGGCGCCCAGATCGCGCGGGCCGACCTTTATCGGGGGCAACCGTGCGGCGTCTTTCTGGCCGGTCCTCACGCTCGGCCCGAACGACGGGGCGGTCCCCTTTTGCCGCGGTCTGCGCACATCGAGATTCGGGGCCTCCGTGCGAGCACGCGACACCTGCGCGCAAGAAAAAAATGCGCGGGGCGATGGCGGCGTCTCCATTCCTCGAGAGAATAATCACCGGCTGCCGGCCCGACGAGGCCCGCACACGGCACCGTAGTAGTCTTCGTTGTTTGCTTGGCGACGTGTAAGGAAATGACGACGTAGTGTAGCGGCACAAGTAAAAAGCAACAACGCATTTCAAATAGCCCAAGAGAAAATGAGGCTCCCGCGTAGAGCAAGCGGGACGGATAAGCGTACCTTCAGCCAGGAAGATGGCTGCGTTCGGGTAGTGCACCCGTACGTAAGGGACAAATGGAAGTAAATGATGCCGTACAAGGAACCAGAAGACGGCTGAGGCAAAGCCACAGGCTATAGGCCGTGGAAGCCTACGCGCCGTGTATTCCCGTGCACTGGAATGGACGAAACAGTGCCCCTTGCTGACTTTCCTGTCTGCCTATACTTCTGAATTATTCTTTTCACCCAGTGCTTCATATTTTCTAGGGCTTTCAAACTTACTGGAAAACGCAGTGTTCCTCTAGTGGTACAATCACGTTCCGTTCTTAACGCTATAACGTTTTGCACGTACATTTTTGTTTTACAAACGTATATTCTTGCTAGTATTTGCGCATGCTTGGTTATATGTCCCTCTGTTCCTGTATAAATGTTCTTATTGTGCGGATTGCTCATCGCTGTCAACTTTCATGTTTTTGTCTTTGATTTGCTGTTATAATATTGAACTATTCGTGCTACCATCTGTCACGTGGTCGGGCTCCTCGACCTCGCCAAGCTGTGCTAACAGCTTTTCGCCGAGGGAGCCTTCCAGGATATTTCTTGGCAAATAAAGGAATGAACTCAGATGTAGGGGTTAATCCAGAGAGGCAAAAAAAAAATAGACTTGCGGCGTTCTCAAATGCCTCTGTGCTTTTTGTTCTTCTTTCTACATAACTTGTCTTGCTTCTCGCTCCTACCTTTGTCGCTGGGGTATTAAACTCAATACCAAACCTCTGTACGATGTAGCCTCATGTGTCTACACGACCGGCAATATTACTGCGCACGCGATAATAAAATGTGGACTCAATCTAGGGAGAGAACCGTTTTCTCACGCCTGCAGTCATGCGTTTTTTTAGAGAGAAAGCTTGTTTCTTACGTATTCGCCATGTCCCCGGGGGCAAACAAATATGCGGGTGATTGGTTCGTCCTTTATTTCTCGAATTTAAATTTTCTCTTTATCAAAATATTTTTTCGTTTACGCCGCGGTTTCATTTGCGACTATCCGTTCAGAACGTGCGTCCCAGCTAAAAAAAAAAATAAAATTGCGAGCACACTTTGACAACTAAAGTGTTGAGAGGCGAAGGCCGAGGACACTATGCCGTGACGACTTCCGGTGAATGTGACGTCACACCGTTCCCGTGGCTATATCGATACCCGAATTATACATATTTCGGGGATCTTAAGTGTTAATTACGCTTAGTTACACATTTTCCCATCTAATTTGACACAAATCCGACGTTTTTCCGACCATTCTGTGGCAATTTCCCACCATTCTGTGGCAATTTTCACAATGCCGTGACGACTTCCGATGGATGTGACGTCTCACCATTCCCGTGGCTATATCGACGTCCGCTCTATTTCGACGCAATTTTGACATTTTTGACCGTAATTAATTAACTAGTTACTCTACAGTCATGCAACGTGGCTTCTAGGTTCATTTTTTCCTCCTCTATCTGAAGCCCCCATTGGTTGTCTCCTATCTTTTTTAGTTCTCGAGTTAACACCCTGCCAAAGGTGTGACACCCTGTGCTAACGGACGACAGTATGAGCCATTAAAGGCTTTCGCCTTAAAACGGTGCGCCTCGGTCCCAAGCGTTCGAGCACCTTTCTTCCCAAAGCAAGTGCACGGACCTATGGCGCGGTTTCGTTCCAGTTCGGCGTTGTCCAAGAGGGCGACGCTCCGAATGCTTCGGCGCATTCGAGCGACGCAAAGGGCGCGCCCAACTGGGTTATTGGACCGTGCACCTTCAATCGCGTCAAGCGCGAACGACGTGGCCCCGATGGGAGCCCCCTTGACAGCCCGGCCACTTCCTTTCTCCGGGAGCGGCCCTCTCCAGCGCCAGTCCTTCCTGCTAGTCCGGGGACGCTTTCGAACCGAGCAGCGTATTTATTCCGTCGCTAACGATATTCGTCCATCTTCCTGTCAGGTCACATCCCCCTCTCCAATGGCGGCCCACCTTCAAAACTATAGCTTAACCGCGGCTGTAGCTTCCGTCGAGCTTCCTGAATGCCCGCTCGGCGCGCGGCCTCCTCCTCATCGAGTCCGCGAGAGACGGACACACGAGCGCATGTGTCCAACATCGCTCTGGCTCCGCACGAGCAGCTGAGAGCCCCTTTCACGCGAGAAGTAAGAAAATGTGGTCGTCGCCACAAAAATACGACACATTTTTCTCCTCACCATACCCCGCCTCTGTTAGAACTGGGCAAATGCAGCGCCGCTCTCCCCTCCCATGTGCCCAGTTTACGTGCCCGACGCCAGTTCCCCTCCCATTGGAACCGCGCCGCAGTGGGACACATTCTTTTTGTGCACCTTTGCTGATACTTACGCCTGCTAAGTTACAAGTTCCTTCAACTTATCAACACTCATTTATCACTCACCTGCTTGAACTCTCCGTCATTATCTTCTACTACTCCACTCACCTTACACGCTATAGCTGGCATAGGGAGGGTATGGCAAAACGCTACGCTGGGCAAAACGCAACATTTTGTTACTTAGCACCCTTTAACTTTTAAATGAGCAAATATATTAATTTCTATTTAGGTGATATGGCCTGCAATACGTCTACTAGTACTTAGTTTAACGTTGACCAGATTGGTGCTTTTTAGCTAGATAAAAAAAATCGAATTGAGCCTGAATAAGGCTTTGAACATGAAGAAAGCTGTGGAGAGACGCAAGCAGCGCCGGTGCCATCAAGCGTTTTGGTGTTTCCAAAAGTACCCACGACAAAACAGTAAAGAAAATGAGAAAATATGGAAGGCAGAAACTGCATTAAAAGTGTTGCTAATCTCAGCCACGCACTCTGTACGGTGAGTATGAACAGCTATTGGACAGAACATTCAGATAACGGAGCAGCTTCTGCCCTGTCTGGCCTGCTATCACATTCAAAACATCATGTTCACGTACTACGAATCGAACCAAATTGCATGTCCATTCATTACTGCTGAGCGAAAGAGCAACACCTATGACACAAAAGCAGAAAAATGTTTAGCTGAAGGCAGGAAATTCAAATGCGTCGCACAGCCAGGCTACGCAGATCACGGTAGTGAACAGCCCTGGCCACCAAAAGGCGGCTGGCAGTATTGAATAAATAAATAAATAAAAATGGTAGACTGTAGCGGGCCATGGAACAAAGCAGTGCTTGATTCGGTCTGAGTACAGTGTCAGTCATTCGAATAGGATTTGCAAAGGTTGTCTATAGGCGTCCATGGAGCCGACTTCGTGTGCATTCCTTGCAGGGGTTAGTAACATGTTGAAATTGGAAGGGCGTCCCATTTTGACCAATGCCCTGTCTCATTTTGCCCCGTGAGGTGGGCAAAATGCGACATTTTTAAATTTTGAATTTCATTATATTTCGTTGTTTTCCTGTTCAGCTGGCCTCTTCATATTTGGTGAGAGTGATGTCGGGACGATAGGGAATAATTCGGCTTTATTTGTTTTCGATACTTTTTTCCCCTCTCCTACACCAACCTAAAGCAGATATGGCGTTCCCTAGTTTAATTAGCTAGCACAAGTATGTCAGCGTGAAGTTTCGTTATAGCTGCGTAATTTCGAAATTGCCGTGTCTGCAATTTCGCGGCGGCAAATAGTTGCACGTCTGCCAAAATGATGCAATATTACCCCGAAGCAGAGCTTATAGCTTCGGGCTGCGTCGTTGAGCGCTCGCTTCCTCATCCTGGCACCGTTCCCTCGGCGCGAGATCGCCTGCCATGGTCGAGACTCGCGCTCTCTTCCACGGGCGCGTAACATCACACGATCGTCATCTGTGCTCCCGGCGACGTTCGCCAAGTTGTTGTTTGAAGTAGTGCTTCGGATGACCCTTATTCTCTGCCTCGGTAGCAAGCGACAGAGTGCTCGCACGCTCGCGAACCACACGCCACACACACTGTGGTCTCGTGACGTCAGAGTAAAACAAACGTCGAACGCCATGTGTAACTAGTCAAAGCTAACGCTATAACAGTAGCATTTCCTTAAACTTTCGTCAGTTTCAGCCAAACAATTGGTCTCGTTGGTTGGCTTCTTTCGTATACACTCGACGAGCCCCTTAAGTCCGTACCGTTGTGCGATCAGAACATCATGACGTAGTGTATGCGTACCTCTCTGTAGGTGTTACTAAGAACGTGTGTTTTTGGTGCATAAGGTATTTTTGTTGTGGTCTCAGTAGTATGTACTCATGTATTCCCGCTTCAATAAAGGCGAAATTCTAGAGGCCCGTGTACTGTGCGATGTCAGTGCACGTTAAAGAAACCCAGGTGGTCGAAATTTCCGGAGCCCTTCACTACGGCGTCCCTCACAGTCTGAGTCACTTTGGGACGTTAAACTCAAATAAACCAAACCAAATCATGATTTATTCTCGCTGCAGTCATCTCCTAACGGCATGGTAAGTAATTCTAAGCAGTTTAACAGTCGTGAGTGTTAGCCGGGAGGAGTTGGAATGAGGCCGGTCATGAGGGCTTCGTTTGCCAGCAACATGGCACCCTGATTCAACGCCAAGATCGCGCGCAATTCAGCGAGCTGCCGATGCTGAAAAGCGGTGGTCGACTATGGCAGGACTGCGTTTTTTTTTGTTTTTTTTTTTCAAGGAGATTCCTAACTAATGTGGACCATATACTGCGGCGGCAGGCTCTTGAGGGCCGTCAGCACCCCTCACAGACTCACTGCCGGACGGTCACCTTCGTGTAAGGCGCATGATGCACTGCGATATCGGAACTCTTTTCCTTGACCCATCGCAACAGCCGCGGTATAGTGGTGCGCTTAAGTACGGGCTGCACTGACGCCACAGCGAAGCACTTTGGACGAACGCCGACTACTTTTCAGCCCCGCGCCTTCGCCGTTTCCCGCTCTTTAAGATGACCGCACAACAGCCATCATTTTTGAAACATTCGGTGCTGCCTCGGACTCTCGGCGTGCCGTCATCACCACCTGAGGCATTCGTCTCTCGCATATGGATTTCTAATCTTGTCCGCCTCGGGGCCATTGGGCCGCGTCATTCGGCGGCACAGAGGGGGCGCTCGTGACTCAGCCGAGAGATTGCATGCCCGGCGGTGCCAAGGACGGAGCACCTGCGCGAGTGGAGCGCGCCCGGAGGAAGGACGCCGGAAGCAACGTGCGTCCGCTGCCATTAGGGTCGCGCGCTACGGGTGAGAGCGACGTTACTCGCAGGTCATCCAGCGCTCTGCGATAGGCGCCAGAGCGTCAATTTTGGCCAAAATAACTTGTAGCGGCAGCCGTAGTCCCCGTGCTCCCAAGATCGAGCTCACGTCTGCACAACTGCTAACAATACGCAAGGGAGCTTGCAGATGAAGTTCATGTAACCTGTTTACGGCTTAAGGGTACCAGGAGAGTGAAAAGTGGTGGATGATACTAAACTAGGAGATGCTCGCAGAGCCGAATGTGCACTTCGCTAAAGCCTAGTCCATAACAGCAAACACTGCCCGGGGCCCGTTTCTTAACACCTCGGTGCCCAGCCGTATGGCTGAGGGTCACCAGCCTTTGGATGCAAACCGCGTGGCTAGGCCGATAATGCATCTCCTTCGCCTAACACCAGAGCTTCCACCAGCGCTGTCAACTCGGGACCCAAGCAGTCGCCCCAACGAAGCCGAAAATTGATTTCTGCCCCAATCACAGTGAGCGCCTCCTCCTCATCTAAGCCCGGAGGGCTATCATAGTCCAATGTACTCGTGGAAATCTCTCAACGTGGAGTAGATTTCAATTTAGGGAACATTAATCGCTACCGTCCACCTGAGTGCGTCTCCGGATCATAAGAATTTTTTATCTATGAAGTTTCTGAAAAAGCTGCATACATATCCTTCATATAGGCGTGTGACTGCGCTGAAATTGACGAGCAGTTACTCCCTTATCTAAGGGCTAATTTACGAACGCTAATCCGCGGCTGCGGAATTATGCGTAAGTTGTGCCGCCGAGTAGGGGAGATCCGCCCCAAATGCGTGCGGCACAGAGCGCACACGCGAGATCGAGGGTGTCCCAGTGACTCCTTCCTGCCATCGAAGCGGCGGCCGTAGTTGTCATCCGGGCCACTCATGTCCCTCGCGCGGCGCATTTCTCTGCTGTCTGGCCGCTTCCGGGACAGCAGCGTCTCGTCTTCCGGGCGCGATCGAGTGTCATTTCCGGGGGAAGGAAGCTCCCATCAGTGCTCGTCTGTCGCGGGCGATCGGCGCGCTCCGCTTGTCTTTTCCGCGGCGCCCGTGAGAACGGAGTTCTCTTGAGCGCCCCACGCTGTTCCCATCTGCTCGCGCTAAGACGGTGTTCGCTCACGGATCGTAGAAACAGCACGGAACCCGGGCGCTCACGCGTTCTCTTTCGCGGCCATGGCCGCACGAGAGGCTTTCAAGCGAAGACTCCTCGGCTCTCCTGCTGGCCGGAGACCCCGTTTCGCTTTCAAGCGGCGTGCAGGTCGGGGGCAAATGCGTGCAGTAGAGCCGCCTCTCGTCGCGCGTAATCCGGGTGACCCGAGAACAGACAGTGAGCAAGCGGACGAGCGCACGTGTTGACGGAGACACGGGCGCCTCTCGAGAAGTGGGCACAGCAGCAGCAGGGCCGAATGCTGTGCTCAAAGAGCGGTATGCCGCATTTCTTCGGCACAGCCATGTTTGGCGCCGGAACCGATACTAAGCTGCTTGTACACGGGCAATCCTGTTGTCACACCTATGCCCAAGTGCCGCGCTTCACCCCTTGGAGTGAAGAATCGCGTGCCCGTCGTCGCTCGCATCCGCCCGCGGGTTTATGATATACATCCCATCTATCTTTCCCAGGAGAGAAAGCGCCGTCTATCGCGTCTAACGTTTGCCAACTTTGTTCGAGCGACAACGGCTGAAATCCGATCCCGGCGGTGTTTGGCCTCCCCATCGTTTTTCTTGGGGGCGCGAGGTAGAACGATAGGACCATCTTTTTGCCTCGCATTTACACTCTCTGACGGACGCGGTTGGAACCATCGTTTAATAATTATTTCTTTCACTCTCCGAAAAGCAGTCGGGACTGAACGCGCAAGAGGGTCCGCGTAGATCCTAGCCCGCTTGTGTGGAATAAGGACAGCACAAACATCGCATCTGGAGCATTGTAAAGCCACTGATAAATAGCGCGAATAAGAGACGCGTATACAGAGCACATATTCGTGTTTGTTGCAAACAAGGTGACCGTCACGGCAGGAAAAATTTGTTGGACCGTTCAAGTCGAAATGAACGTGATAACATTAAAACGCTAAACTGTACTCGGCGTAAAAGGCGAAGCAACGAAGAAATTAGCAATATCAGACAATTACTGTGTCACAGGACGCTAGGCGGGCGGCTTTCGGGATGGTAGTACATGCGTACTCGTATATACCGGGCGTTTCACCCGCAGTGGTCTCCAATTTTTTAAAATAGGGTCTGTTCAGTTAAGAGCTCTTTTTCGGCATACCATCGTCAGTTGTGCCGCGCACCCGAATACAGCTAAGACATGCTAACTAATAGGTTGGCTAACCAATAATGAATAGTTAACTGTTTTCACTATTACGATAAGTCTCCTTATTTACCGAGACGCGTGTAGACCACCGTAAGTAATATTCAGATCAGTTTTTAGAATTTCGGAAACGCAGTTACCCTCGGCGCTGTGGCCCAACACATTTTGCCTACATCACACCAAATACAAGCGCTTCTGAAAAGCTTGTAGGCAAAGTAACCCATCCTGTGCACGTAACTCGTCGACAAAGTGTCCATGTGCTGTGATTAAACTATCATTTGCGTGTGTGTAACAGTACCGAGACTATTCTGGTGATCTGTTATGAAGATATTGTACATATTTGTTATTTCATGCATTCTCTTGTTATTGTTTTACTGCTGTCTGTCATCACCGTGCCAAGCCACTACGGGAGATGGGAGCTTTGTCAAGCCGCGTGCGCGGCTTTTTTTCCTTTCTCCTCAGCCATTGTACATGACTGAAATAAATGCACTGAACTGAAAATAGCCGAATAGACGAATGCAGTGACTCTCAGAACTGCTGCCACGGTCTGGGCTCCTGGCTACATCACAGACGCCCATCAAGCTGTGAATAATTGTTTTTTTCCCTCTCCTCTGAATACATGACATCTTATCTCTCAGCAAGGCCACTTGTAATAGTAAATTTGTTACACAGACTGGTTGTGAAGGCCGCAGTGTATTAATAAATGTAAATCGTGCTGTTTAACGTTCCAAAGCGGCATAGCATATGGGCGAATGAGGGACGCCGCAGAGGAGGGTTCCAGAGTAATTCAGACCCCCTGGGATACTTTACTGTGCGCTGACATCGTACAGTACACAGACGCCTTTTGCCTTTCGCCTCCGTCGAAACGCGGCCGCCGAATCTGGGATTGAAGCCGTCTCCTCCGGCTCAGTAGCCGATCGCCTTAACCACTGTGGTAATCCCGGACTCAAAACTGTGGGAATCACAAGGCCAGCGAACGAAATAATTGTGCGATTTTCACCCTCCCTCGTCTGCATGAATGAATCTTCACTTTCCTAAGAACCACCCATACGTATACGCACACTATATATGCGAAGTGGCACGGTAGCGCAGCATTTTCGGTCGGCTGCCTCAAGGCATATACAGCAGCTCGCACCCGCTGTACATTTTAGCGTCACAAAACGCGGTGCCGTGAAACGCAGAAATTGTGCTAGCAATGTTTGTAGCAACACGCAGCTGCATAATTTACTTGCCTTTCCCATGTTCGGTGGAGCATTTTATGGTGTAACATTCATTATATAGGGCAACACTGTAACTTTAGCTGGCCCACTTCAATCCTTCTGAACTGATAGAGGCAGAGACAAGTCTACAAGCGCGTAAGTATTAGGGCGTGAGCAGCAATACAGAGCACACCTCGAGGCGTCGCGTGGATGAAGCCCGTCCAAGGTCACCGTTCGAAGTGGCCAGAAGACAATGACAGAGAGATTAAAAGAAGAGATAAACGCAGCGATGCCACCCGCCCCTCTCTCTACACCATTTTACGAGGAGCGGGCAGGAGAGGGAAAAATACTCTCAAACACGTGCGCTGCGCGACACCCCACTGTTGCCGTCCTCCCGTGGGCTGATAATCCGGCGCTCGGAGCAACGTCCGCGGCTGCTTAGCTACCAGTCAAGCGCGTGTTTGCGTCTGTACAACAAAAGCAGCAATGTTGTACGGAACACCAACGTCTTCTAGACATCACTGTTTTATTGTCGGTTGCGGAAATAGTAGACGAAAGTAGAAAAAAACAAACGCTGCCAGTTTGTACGCGCACCATGTTATGCGAAAGTCTCATCACGTCTGCGGTGTCCATTTCTTACCGCTTTTCCGCCGGTCCCGAGTTGCATTGGCAGTGGACGTAGTTGGTGAACAAAAAATACTTGCGCGCCAACAAAAAGCTAAACGTTAGCGCAGTTTGTGAACGAAATGCAGACAGAAACAAACCCACTGGCTGTGCCTAATATCGGGCGCGGAACGAAGCGCAGCGCCTGGGTTACCAAACTATAATCTGTGCATAATTTTAAGAGATCAAGTATTTGGACGGCCTTGGAAGAGCTCTTTTTTAATTCAGTAGTACACTATGTGAGGACTTCACAAATTTGGCCACAACTTCTTTTCGCCGCCCCACATGATCGTCAATATCGGGAGGGTGTGGGGATCGCCACCTGAAAAAAATAAGCATGTCGTTAGTGCAAAAATACTAATTTAATTTGCACAGCATGGCATGAATAGAAGCGCCGACATGAACTTTTACCCAACTGCAAAGTGAGAAAAAATGCAGCCATGGCAACGTAAGATGAAAGAATACACGGCATGCACAGGACGGTAAACTCTGCCATGCATTGTAATAAATTATTCGACTGAAATCGCATCGAATGCACTGTAAAAAAAAAATCCACACTATGCATAACCGTGCCAGAGATACAACAAACGCAGCGACTTGAGCAGTGCCCCGACCCGATTTGGATTGGAATTCTCAACACAGGTCGGCGATTCTGCCTGTCAGTAAGCGGTAATAGCGTTCCATTAGCGTACCAACCTTTAGATCGTGTAATTGCACATTTTCTGGTATTTGTGCACCAGTAAGTGCTGGCGGGAGCGAAGAAGGCGAGAATGCGAATCGCTTTCAGTCAACTGTGGCTTGTATCGCTCGTAGTACGAACCAACGGTAATGGAACTAAACTAAGTTGCCAAACTCTCCGCCTTCTCCATGCGGCTGAAGCGGCCCGCAAATTTTAGCGCGAGGGGGCGCTGCCGTCGAAACAGGCTCCCGCTGTCCGCCGCTAGCAGACGCCGAAGGCCCGGCCGCCCAGCGTCGTAGCATGCAGCCTTCGGTAATGTTGAGTAACTGGCGTCCCAAATATCGCACTTACCGATGTTTATCGTAAAGACACCAGTCAGTTCTGAACCCTGTGCGGCGAGTATGCCACAAATCTTTGCTGCAGCAACTCGAGTGGTAGATCATCGCCAATGCTACCGTTGGCCGAAATTGCGGGCGGTCGTATTTTTTGAAAGGAGCGTGGTTATAAGAGTTTATTCACCAAAGTAGCATATCAGACATCTAATTTAAAGGTGGAGATCAGATCATCGCACGGCTCATCGTAAGTTCACTTACCAGCTTATCTGAACGCGAATGTCTGCCTGCTACTGTGCGCGCATGTCGTAGAGTGCTTTCGCGACGCGATTGCAGCTGTGATCGTTGTCTTTGTGCTACGTGCGCTTGCATGCAGAGTTTCAGGTGCTGTATCTGCCATGTCGACGTGCTGTGTGCCGGGCTGCACGAGTGGTGACAGAAACAACAAGTCTGCGAGGCATTTTTTCGCGGCTCCTCGTGACGCGGATCTCCGTGCGGCATGGGATCGAGCCATTCCCCGTGTAGACTCCGACAAATCACGTGTGTGCGATCTTCATTTTCACGAAGAAGACATACTGAAGACGTACACCCATGTTATTAATGGGGAAGAAGCAAAAATCGAGAGGGGTAAGTGGAGCCTCATCGAGGGATGCGTGCGCAAAATGTGTTGTGAATAAAATGTAAAAGTATCTCTGTATTTGTGTCCAGCTGTAGTGCACTGCGTGAAGGATCGAAAAATATTGTTTGAACGGTAGCGCACGCTAGGAACAATACACGGAGAGCGGTAAACTCAAAATACAGAAATTTCTTGTCTGGAGTTGGCATCAGGCATCCTCGTTGTTGCAGGGAAAGAGAAACTGACGACTCAAGAACCCGAGGAAGTTCACTGCCTTCGCAGCTCGGGTTGTGAGCAGCGCGCGGAGTCATTCACGAAGTGAACGCTGTGCGTAAAATCTGCTTATTTCGGAAAACTGCACCACAGAAATCGTAGGTACTTGTGGTCTGCTTTCGAGCGCCATAAATGCGGGAGATTGCGCTCTGAAGCTATTGCTAATTTATGTTTAAAGCACACAGCACCAACGCCTGCCAGACATTCGCGTTTAGATAAGCTGGTAAGTGAACTTACGATGAGCCTCGCGATGATCTGATCTCCACCTTTAAAGCAGATGTCTGATATGCTACTTTGGTGAAAAACTCTTGTAACCACGCTCCTTTCAAAATGGAAATGAAGATCGCGCACACGTGATTTGTCGGAGAGTTTTCTGTCAACACGGAATGGCTCGATCCCATGCCGCACGGAGACCCGCGTCACGAGGAGCCGCGAAAAAATGCCTCGCAGCCTTGTTGTTTCTGTCACCGCTCGTGCAGCCCGGCACACAGCACGTCGGCATGGCAGATACAGCACCTGAAGCTCTGCATGCAAGCGCACGTAGCACAAAGACAACGATCACAGCAGCAATCGCATCGCGAAAGCACTCTACGACATGCGCGCACAGCGGACCGGCTGAAGCCTGGTACGACTGCAGCGCCGCTCAAAACAGCCAGTGGTGGCGGCGCCGCGAAACCACTCTCGGTTTGGCAACTGAGTTTAGTTCCATTAACGTTGGTACGAACAGCAAGCGGCAGGAGTGGCCGAATTTCAATTTCATAGCGCGTATCTCGGCAAACAAACATTCTAATCATCAGAAGTGGATTCGTTTCGGTCATGTACTCGCCGTTTCCAAAATGTTCAGTTTGTAAGCGGGGTACTCTGTCGCAAGCCTAGCATCTAAACTGTCACACTGGCCATGTCCAAGCAGGCAGCGAAAGCGTTCATGAAAAACTGCGCTCCACGAAAAACTAGATAATCATTGCCCTCCGCGATCTTGTGTTTCAACACATTTTGCTTCCGTTTTTCCAACATGCAACACGGTGCCACGTTTGCCCTACAGGCAACCGGCGACAAAAAAGCACGCGTGAACTTCGAGCTTGGCACTCACCGTGCTGATCGTTCGCTGCGTCGAGGACTGGTCGCTTGCTTCCAGTTGGTTATTGCAGGAGCTAATGGCATAGCACACACGAGGATGGACACGAGGCGAACGCCCACCCAAAATTTCTAGGCTTGGCAGGAATAAAACGGGCGAATGACACTTTCAGAGATCGCAAGCTGCTTCGGCTGCAGCCCACCGGCTGTAAATTATCAGTCCAAGATGGCGTCGGCGGTAGGCCTGATTCTCACAGCCGGTCTCCTCTCCGGCGCGGCGGCGACGGAGCCGGGAACCGCGGCCGCAACGGAACGGATTTGTGTTCTAATCGAAAGAGGCGCCGGACACCGGCAAACCAGTTTGGGCGGGCGCTCGCTGCTCCCACGTGACTCTAGGTCTGTGCCTTTTTTTTTTCTTCCGCGCGAAAAAAAGAAACGCTGCTCGGCGGTGTCCGAGGGACATGCCGAAGTAGCGGTTAAAGTCGTCTGTCGTCTGCTTGCGCTTTGGTTCGCTTGGCTCTTATCGCAGAAAAAACCGATGTGATCTCGCAAGCGGTGGACAAAGTTTGAAGTTAGTTTATTAACTCTACGCAACTTCCCTGTTTTTGCAACGAAACACCACGTGTACAGCACCAAAACAAATATATATGAGTATAGCAACTACTTTTAAAGCCGCTGCAGAAATGAGTGCTGCAGTCGCAGTATTCAGGCCGATATGCACGAAATTGAACATATGTAGGGTGGCAATGAACTCTGTTATCAATAGCTTGGGAGATTGGTCTTTTTACAACCATTCAAGAATTAAGCTAGCAAAAGAATTTAAACGGCTAGTAAAAACAATGAGGCCTCAAGAGGTATAGCAACGGGTGAACAGAATTTTGTTTTTTCTGCTCTTTTCGTTATCTCCGCAGTTACCCCTCTCGCCCCTTTCTCCTTTCTTCACCTGGATGGTTCCCCTTTGCATCAGCCATCCCCTTCACTTCGCTTTAAACCTGGCAACAGTCTTTTCGTCCCCCACTTCGTCACCCTCCCGAACTCCCTCTGTTCGTCATGTCCCACGGGCCGTGTTTATTTTTTTTTAGGTTTTTTCTACCTTATGGCTCGCCTCTGAACTGTGAAGCCACATGTTGAGCCACCGTTTCAACCTCCCAGGCTTTTCCTGATTTGGGGTGTCTTGGGTTTGCGAGCTTCTTGTAGCATGCAAGCGGAGTGATGCAGTCGGCGCTGTTTGTGAACAGGCTTTTACTTCGGGGCTAAATGTGAACGAGTGTGTTGACCCGGCGTGCCGTTTTCTGTATTTCTCTGTGCGTGGAGTGAACCTCAGTTGTTAGCCACCTCCCGTGTTGTGTCATTCACTCTACGTTTTCCGTGCCGTTTTCCCAAAGTAATATCGCACCAGATATTCCAGCTTCAAAGTATCGCGCGGTGTGCTTCGTTGCCGCTAGCGGTATTCAGGCAACAAACACGGCAAGGCTATTTCGCATCAAAAAAAAAAAAGATTGCTTCCCCCCCCCCAAAAAAAAACAAAAAAAAACATGGGCGTCAGGAAGTCCTCTCGGAAAAGGTTTTGGTGCTGTATTTTCATTCTTCTGACTGATTTCTTGAAAAAAGTGTCAATTTAAAAGTTGTAGATCACTTTGACAAACGGCCGGCTAGAGTGTTCGCAACAAGGTATCGTCCGAGTAGTTTTTTCTTAAAGCTCTAAAAGATAGCGCATGAAATTCAAACACATAACAGTGGTGCTACTTGAGCGTCCCCCCCCCCCCCCCAAAAAAAAAAAAAAATCATTTATCGTATATCCCATGCCTAGTGCAACCACACTGCTCATTCGGAGACCCGTTTTGGCTCGAACACCTCGCATATTGCCATATGAAATAAAACTGTCATCCGCTCTCTGCTCCTCGACAGCGGGCGCTTTTCGGGGCGCAAGGCGCGTGCATCTCCCGACGGAGAGTAAAAAAAATGAGCAGGCTTTTTGTATTTTCTCCCTGCCCGCGCACCCGCTCATCGCCGCCGCCGACGCTCGCCAGCGCCATCTCTTGGTCGCAGCAAGCAAGCCGCGGGTGACGTGAAGCGAGCTCGCGCTGTGACTGGCTCGCTCTCCGTGGGGCGGGCTCCGTCGCCGCCGCTCGACGGAAACGTAGAGCAGGACCCGGCGGCACCGGCCACCCGATTTGGGGGGGAAAACGGTCCAAATGCAGCCCCCTCCGTCGGCTACCGGCGTGACGGAGGCGACGGAGCAAGCCAAAAACCGGCTGTGAGAATGTGGCCTAAAACAAACATGGCGGCGCCCAGGTATCGAAACTAAAATCATGTATATGAGCCACAAAGACCGTGGGCTCTCGTGTTGCTCTCTCCCCCGAACGGCTGCAGCTCGGAAGGGAAGTGCTCGGAGGGAGGGAGCTCAGGGTAGCTAATTAGCCACTGTTGGCAGCAGGAGAAACAAAACAACAAACCAAAAACCCAGAGCCCGCGGATGGTCCAGCAGCTTCTCTTCTATTACCCTTTTATTAGTCCTGCAAGAGGAAAATAAAAAATTACGGTTGAATTGCGTAGTTAAGACAAAACCGAATCAGGGACGCTAACGGCGTGTGAACATTGCTTAGCATTGTTTATCGTCGATCTGCCAGCTAGGTCACGTGACCTTGTGACACCAGGTGTGTGTGCGGTGTGCGTGCGTGCGTGTGCGTGCATGTGTGTGTGTGTATGTGCGTGCGTGCGTGCGTGTGTGTGTGCGTGCATGTGTGTGTGTGTGTGTTTCGCGCATATACATATATGCATGGAAGAAAACAGACGTGGTGAACGAACGCTGTATTGGACGTTTCGGCAGGGGACCGTCCTTCATCTGCCGGCCGAGGACCGGTCAGGACGCGAAGGCCACTCCTCGGTCGAAACGTCAAGTGCAGTGTTCGTTCACCACGTCTGTTTTGTTTCGTGTATTGCCAGCGCAGCACTAGGAGCTCTTTTTTTTTACCCCATCTATATGCAGGGTGTTTCACCTAAGACTTTACACAATTTTTAAAAATAGGCTTTCTGAGTTAGAAGAGCACCCTTTTTAGGCATATAATTGTCAGCGGTGTAGCGCATCACAATACAGCTAAGACCTGCTAACTAGCAGACTGGTTAGCTAATATTGAATAGTTAACTTTTTAACTATTACTGTTAGGTTCCTTGATTATTGAGAGGCGTGTAGCCCACCGAAAGTAATTTCGATATCGGTTTTTGAGAATTTCGAAAAAGGGTTAACCTAGGCACTGTTTTCCAACAAATTTTGGCAAAATCGCGCCAACAAAGTACAGTCTTTGTCAAAAGTAACCAGGCTGCATGGTTTGCTGCTAGCTCGTACAGTGGAGCCTTTACAACTTCCCTGAAGCTTAAATGGTCGTTAAAGGTAAAGACTGGGGGTCTTCTTACCTTCCAACACCTTTTGATCTTTAGGAAAGTCACAAGGGCTCCGCTATACAAACTAGAAGCAAACCATGCAGCCTTGTTACTTTTGACAAAGACGGTATATGCGCTTTTGAGAAGCTTCCAGCAAAGCAACCGCTCCAGTGCACGTAACTCGTTGAAATTTCGTTCCAGTCTAATCCACTTGAAATTTTTTGGAGCGTACTAAATCTTTCGTGCGGTAAAAAAGGTTGACTTCATTTTCCGTGTAAATGGTACAGATGCTGAACTGATATTCAGGTGTTCGAATATCTGATCCTAATATATTTAGACTGTGGTGGCGATAAACCGTCTGCGTACACGCGCCGGCCTCCGCGAGTTGTGATCTCACTTTTGTTCCATCGCCATGCCGGTCGTTTACAACCGCAGGAAAAAGACCGGGCCCGGCTTCCTTCGAAGCAGCCTTCATTGGGCGCACCACAACGCAGCCGCGAACTCGAGCAGCGGTTGGCTCTTTTGTCCTTGGCGGGTTGACGTGTCCGTGAGCTGCTCGGCGTGGGGCCCTGCGCGCGACGGCCACTGACTCGCGCATCTGCACGGATTGCTTCGGCGACGCGTTTCCAGCCGGGCCGACCAGTCGCTTTGCAGATGCGTCCACCTGTTGTCTCGGGACACGCCCGTCAATCAAAACAACCCACCGTGAGCGGCGCTGTGCGTCCCGTACCACCTGATATCGGAAACCTGCTTCGTTTCAGGACAGCGAAACGAATTGTCAGTTCTGGGAGTCACCTGGTTCCGTTGAGGCGAAATGCACTTTTCCTCAGGCAGTCACCCAGTACCAGCACATTTCACGTCCCCTCCCGACTCTCTCTATGGTATTCTTTGCCTGGTATTCATCCTGTCACCCTGACAGGATGTCTCACTGCCTACGTCTCGAGGTCTATGAATAAAGCGCTCAATTCAGCCGCTTATTTCAGTTAGAATAAAAGTAAGGATGGTACACATGTCAAGCCAGAAGGTTACAGCACCGACATTGCTCGCAGCTCCGGTGCTGCCATAGAGCAGTTCGCCACCAGCTACCGAGTGCATTAAGGGTGCGGTCGAAACCGTCGGCGCACAGCCGAGACTCTTCGGGAGCAGCTCGCGTGCTTCGCGGCGCAACGCCAGTGTTGGGACCCACGCGCCAGTTTCCCTCAGGTTGTACTGCTTCTCGAAGCTGACACCCGACGCGGAAATCGGGTAATCGGAGTCGAACGCTCTATTCTCGAAACGATTCTGAGTTCGGCCTCAATCCAACTCATTAGCCGCACAAGCGCGCCACGTGCGTCCATGGGACTTAGCGCGGCGATATGCGAACACTCTACCGCCGCGGCGGATGGCTAGTATGCCGAGCCGGCCGAAGGAGAACGCGGAGAGCATTTGTCGGGCCGAGTAGGGGGCGAAAAGCTTTTGATTACACGCCATGATGATATGGACGACTGATATCTGGAAGCATCATCGCTAATTGCACAAACTAGGTCACTCAGTCAACCCAGCAGCGGGGACTTTTAGCTAACTTAATCGACCTGAACACTGCTCCCCTGATGGATGCCTAAGTGAATGATTAGCACTCGCTTGCACTGATATACCGGCAGTTTAATAACAGCGTTCGGCAACTTTTTAAAAACCAACGTTAAGTAGTACACGACAGCCATTACCGCATGTAGGTTGTGCGAGCAGACGGACAGAAAGTGAAAAGATAATTGCCGCTGTCTGTCTCCTCGCTAACTATGCGACATGTGCATGCAGTCCCATAACCAGCACTTACAGACGCCGTGTCAAGGTCGCCGTGTCAACCTCCTATAGTTCACTTACCATCCGTTCCACCCAGTCCTCCGTCATGGGGTACCTCCCCACAAAATATATCCATTCTCTCCATTTCGTTCAATAAGAAACCCGGCGCGCTGGGAAGCCAGAGCCAAATACCTTACTTCAAACACCTACAGCGGACCAAAATGCTACTCATTACACGGACGGAGCATATTCTCTCCACAAAGCAACAACCCCAGCTTGACACCTCTCAAAACTTTTTACCGCAACAGGGACTGGACGAAAAGGCAATGTGCAACAACGATCGCCCGCTCCTTGTTGCACTAATTTTGAGCGTGCAGCACTAACTTGCTCAGCAACAAGCTTTACTGGAGTACTAGAAAGTGCCCGTGTGTATTCCGCATACTGCACCACAACGTATACTTACCGCGCTGGAGGCGGAGCTGCTGGCCATCATCATCGTGCTTCACCCAAAGCACGGCTCCAGACTTACTCGGTCCATCGGATAGTCATCCTGCCTGCAGGTCTATACGGGACGCCATTCTACCACCCGCCCACTGGGACTCTTTCCAGAGTCTACCATCCACTAGACTGCGGGTGACTACGGTTTTAAAGCATGAACTAGCACGCATGTCCCGGCCTGTAATATTGTACACCAGGTTCATCCCTCCGGTGGCCTGAGAAGCGACTCTCAAACCCTCGAGGATACCCTCACATCAACCGATGTCCTCCTTCTTTTCCTCAAGCGCGAGGACTGCGCTTAGTGTCGAGGCTGCCAAATTGACTTCCTTTTTGGAGCGGCACAACCGCGGACGGTCGATGTGTTCGAACCAGCCGTCTTAAATCCTAGCTCGATACCGTCATTCCTCGCAGTCGAACTAACTTCACAACCACGTTTATGTGCGCTGTTACGAAGCTTTTAAAGCTATTCTTAACGACATAGTGCTGACGGACTAAATACTTGTTTTGTATGTTTGTGTGTGGAAAGCTCGTTGCTACTGAACATGTTCTACCGTTGGCAAGCCTTTGTTATAGACGAAAGAGCCCAAAAGAAATGTACCGCGTGCACAAGTTGCACAGATCAAAACTGCAGTTTGTGCCCGAGCCTGACTGCTCTACTCTCTCCCCCATAAACTGTGTGAAGGCTTTAAATCAGGGTAAATAGCGAGTAGCCAGGACCGCAGCCCCAATCGATCCAGCCGCAATCGCTTCTGCGTCTAACCTAGAGTCTTTCACGAGCAGCGTAATGCTTTACAATTGGGAAAATGCGCTAGGGTGGATTCAAGCGGTGACACTCATCCGCTTGCACTAGGTGCCTATATCCATCATGCACCCGCGTCAGGTGGCATAGCATGACTTTGAAAATTCTTGGCCGCATTATATGACGGATTCAGCCATTCATTAATTCCTGGCAAATTCGGAAACGCCTGTTCAAAAAGCCGACTTAGAGAATGTCAGGGGCGCAACACCCTTTATCCCGCTCGTGCTTGGTTCAGATCTTCGCTACAGTACTTCATTCGCTCTACGCGGAGATCTCTTAGGACTCGCGCGAAAGACGAAACGAATGCACTTCCCTCATAATTTGCTCGTGTTCCTTAGGCGTTCGAGGTGCTGTATTTGTTGAATAACTGTGAACGAACACTTTCTGCAGTGGCTAACACGTGCAGCCGCAACAGTAACTACAAAAAAAAAGTTCTTTGTTGAAAGAAAGAACCTCTGGAGAGTGCTCTCATGGCGCGAAACAAACAAGAGCACTTGCGAAATCACGGTTCCATTAGCAGCGAACAAACATCCTGTTTTTCCGGTGTTTTCCCTGTACGTAAAGGGGTCTCCACCTGACGTCATTTTCTGCGGAGCGCACTACCCTCAAAAGGCGCGCTTCGCCGTCATGCGCTCCACAGCGCTGCCCTTCGGGAGCTGTTCTGAATCAGGTATACCGCGAAGATGGGTGTTTCCGCCCTGCCCGCGGCGGCGGCGAGTAGTGCGTGACGCACCGCCGACCTTCTCGCTTCGCGCCGCACCTCGCAAGCTTCCGGCCACGAAAAATGCCACGCTGCCCAGCTCGGCGGTAGCAACTGCCGGCTGTCCAGGCTCCCTTCCAATTGTTCGTTTTGCTAACTGAGTTGCAGGGAAGCCAACCTCTCCGACATTTGCGAGCAGGAAAGGACACTGCAGGCTCGAGTCTATATCCCAGCTGTGCTTGCGGACAGACTGTTCGGGAACTTGCGTTGAAACAAAACAACAAAAAAACACTTCCCTAGCAGAGCGAATTGAGCCTCTTTATTACGACGCCTGCGCGACGTGGGGTCAAGTGCTCAACCGACCCGACCATGAGCCTTGCGATACATGTGTTTGAATACCTTACTGTTAGAAAAAAAAAAAAAAACGTTTTCTTGCTCTGGTTGCGTGTGGGGAAAAGACCGGAGTCACGTTACCGAAACGGCTTTGAAGCAGGTTGCAACTGAGCAACACGCATCCTCTTTTTCTACATTAACTTAGTTACACTGCGATAAATTTTTCGCGAATAGTTTGATTTTTACTCCCATGAATGATTTGCGGCAGCAATGCGGGACACCGCTGAAGTCTCCTGAATATCTCAAACCTGCTTACGCAATTGGTACTTTTATCTGGGCTAGTTGGTTCAGCCTTGAATTACCTGTCGGTGAGACTGCCTTGCCGCGCCTGCAGTCAGGACAAGCAAGGAGGCCACCGTTCTTACCCAGAGGCATGTTTGTTTGCAGTTTGCACCTTTGAGCCCGTGGCGCTCCTGCTTGCCACGGACGCCGAAAGGTAATTTTCTTTCTCTTTTTGTTTCACCTCTTTTGCTCCTGGACGTATACCGTCTTTGCCAAGAGCAACGGTGGTTTATTTCTTAGCCGCGTTGCAAAGCACTGTAGTGCCGGAGCCCACATTTCGCTGGCTAGTCTCTCTGGAAACAAGCGCTGCGCGCCCGCTGTCGCTCACAGCAGGCCCAGACTCTCTCGGACATGTCGCGACGTGCAGCGTGACTCATCCAGCCACGCCGGCGCCGACACGGACCCTTCCTCCTCCCCTCCTCTCCGTCGGTGCGGGCTCCCCCGACGCGTCGCCGGTAGTCGCCTCTCGACCATTGGAGGATTTGAACGGCTGGCTGCCGTAACCGTTACCAGCGGCTTTAAAAGCGGAGCCGCGCTGAACCCGAGCAGCAGACGGGCAGCAGAAGAGCCATCACGCCGGAGCTACGCTCGCCGCCGGGGCCGCCCTTCTTCTCTGTGCTCGCCCGTGGTGCTCTTGGCCCTTGTATCATGTAAAAGCCCTTGTACATACTGTACATAAAAGTCATTTGACTCACCGTCGCCTCGACCGTTTCCTGGCTCGGATGCCCCAGTCTCAACAGTGGTGGCAGCGGTGGGATGTCCAAGTCCCAACAGTGGTGGCAGCGGTGGGATCGACCGGCGTCAGCTACCTCGGCGCGGTGAGTGCCTGATGTTTTCCCCTCAATTCGCCAGACTGCTCTAGCACACGTGATTGTAGTTTAGAGTAGGGCTGTGTGTTGCACTGGAGAGAGCTTTGCTGTTTCGAGCCAAGTCGGAGCGCTTTGAAACGAAAGCTGGTGCAGAGGGAGTAAACGAGGCGTTTTGGAAAGAATTACTTGCGCGTGTCATACTAGTAGCGCTATAGTAGTGAACGGCAAGGGAATTCTAAGAAAAGGGCAAACTACAAGAGGCTATTGTGCGCGATGGAGAACTTCAAAGTGAAGGAACTCATCGAAATTTGTGAAGAGTTGGGCATTGATTTGGGCCCCGCAAAACGAAAGCATGCGATTCTTGAGATCATGCGAAAGGAGAATGTAACGGCTGAGGAAGCCAATGAGGCCTGGGAAGAGATCACAGAACGCCGTGAGCGCGAGGAGGCCGAAAGACGCCGTGAGCGCGAGGAGGCCGAAAGACGCCGTGAGCGCGAGGAGGCCGAAAGACGCCGTGAGCGCGAGGAGGCCGAAAAACGCCGTGAGCGCGAGGAGGCAGAAAAACAGAGGCAGCTTCAGAATAAACGACGTGCTCGCGCTAACAAACTGATGGACCTGGAGTTCGAAGCACACGAGATCTTTTATGAGAGAGATAGAACATTGTTCGCTCTGCGTAAGACCAACGGTCATCAGCTGAGAGACAGGCCGCAGCCCTTCGTGATCTCCGAAGATATGGCGAAATATCTTGCGGAGTTCGAGCTCGTCTGCGAGAGAAAGCGCGTTGAGCGGAATGGTTGGGCACAGAAGTTGGTAGCCCTGCTTTCCAGCGAAGCGTATGACGTTGTCAAGCGCCTGTTGGACGACGGCTTGGCGGACTACGATGAGCTGAAAAGCTTCTTACTGGCGAGATATAACGTGTCACCGCTGGACCTTCGCCAAAGGTACCTGCGAGAGAATAGCACCCCATCGTTTAACGATTTTCCGTACCAGTTTAAAGCCGACATTTTAGAGTGGCTCGAAAATGCTGAAGGGTCGGATGATCGTGACACAGAGGTAGAGTGCGTAGCTGTAGAGCAGAGCTGCCAGTGCGCCACAGAGGAACGTAGTCCGTACGTGGCAGATGTAACTGCTGCTGTAACAGTGGGAATTTCCTCGCATTCGCCAACTGAGAAAACCTCTCTACCTTCGGATAAGGTAGTCACAGCATCGGACGATGCACTTACAGAGGTCTCGCCCATTGAGATTGTGGCGGAGTTACCGGAAAGCGGATCTCCTAGCGTGTCGAAAGCAGAAGAAGTTGCCGAACAGGGCAGAGAGGAGGTCTGTCTAGACCTTAATGAAAGCGCCAGTGCCAACGCTAGTGAAGTAACCGAGGATGACACACAGCGTTGTGTATCGCATTCAACAGAAATGCAGAAACCTGAGACTTCCGATCAACGGATGCGGACGCATATAGAGTTTGCGGACGCGGAGTTGTGCGCTGGTGTTTGCAGCGAGCGATGCGAAACGAGTCCCGTGCTTTCGCTCTGCTCTGAGCTTTGCGACATTCCAGAAAGCAGCTGCCGTAGCGGGAACATCGCGACTGAGTGCAGAGCCGACCCTCATCCGAAATTGGCTGAAACGCGTCAGGAGCAAGACGAGAGCTGCTTGTCAGCGGTAATGTCAGTAGAAAACACTGGTTCGTCTGCGCCTGAAGAAACTAAGGTGCTGGACGACAGTGGAGAACAGAACGTTCCAGACGACATAGGGGCGGTAGACGTCAGCCCGTCCGAGAAAGATGAGGACGAATGCGCACTCAGAGACGCTGACAAGGAAGAACGCAGTTTGGAGGAGGCTAGTAAAGGCGCCAAAGACAGGCCTGATCTAGGTAGCACATATGAATCAGCTGACAATCAAAGCGACGTTGTCAGAGAGCAGAAACTTAGGCGACGGAAGCAGAATGTGCTTTCACAGGCGAAAGTGAAAGGAAAGCTCACGATAAAAAGCTGCAACCGGAAGGAAAGGCACTGCCAGTTCAGGAATGTGAGCTATCGCCACAAGGTGATAGCGAAACAAGAGAAACAGTGCTGCCGTCGAAAGGACAGTAAAGGCAAGCTCAAGAGAGAGAGCTGTCACCGAAAGACGATGGAAGGCAGGCAAAAGAAAGAGTGGTGCCGCCGAAAGATGAAAGGCAGGCATAAGAAAGACAGGCGCCGCCGAAAAGAGAGAAAGGGCAAACGCGCGAAAACGGGTTTCCACCATCGGAAGCGCCAGCGTCGCCGGCAAAATGACTTCAGTAAAGTCAGTCACGTTGTCAGCCCTGTAACTAGCGTCAGAACCAGAGCTAAAGAAATGTGCGAGACATCACTATCGCGCAGAGCGAAGCGCATAAGTGTGCCGAGGCTCATGCATCTGGGCAGTAGAATAAACTGCAAAAAGAAAGCATACAAGCATTCACGCGAGAAAGAGTATCAAGGGATGAAACCGAGATACAAGAGAGCGCTGCTCAAGAAGCTCAAAATAAAGGAGCGAGGCAGGGGTGAATCTTGCCGCGAGCACAGAGAGAGCAAGATGCGCAAAGGCACGTGCTCTCATGCGGGCTCTCTTTTTCCGCTGCAGTCACGGGAGACACCGCGGTCCCATAGGAAGCGGCACGCGCGCGCAGACAAAACGCCTGTGCGGCTCAAAGAGCGAAAGTCGGTACGAGGCCGCAGTGACAGGGTCAGGATAATTGACAAAAAGAAACCGTCTAAGCGCCCGGCCAAGTGCATGTTTATCGCGATAGAAAGCCGCGTGTCAGGATAACGCCATTTAGTAGGCGTGAAATCAAAAGGCCGTGTAGACCCGAACCTGACCTCGAGCGGAGAGGCAAACGGGTGCGCGAGAAATTAAAGACTCGTGGAATGTCTCACTTGCCACCACGAACAGAGAGAAAGAAACAACGGTCCCATCGGAAGCGTTACGCACTCGCTATGAGACGCCGCGACCGGCTCGCGAAGCGCAAAGAAAGGGACAAGTTTCCAGTCTATGAAAACGACTCGCTCTCGTACTGTAGCTCCCGTAGAAACTGGAAAGACAAGTACAGAGAGGAAGAAAAGCGCGTCTACCGCGAAAGAGGCAGAGACATTAGCTACCACGGTAGTAGAGAGAGAGAGAGAAAAGCGCAGCCACAGCGAAAGAGGCAGAGTCATTAGTTTCCGCTGTAGCGGGTGTCGTTTAACCGAGTTAACGCTGGCGTAGACGCACTAAGCCGTGTGTTCTAAGCAAGGCTGGCTTCGCCTCCTCGTGACCTACGTTTTGTCTCTTCGCGAACAGCTGTTAAGTTCGCTCGTAGAGGGGGGAAAAATTTATGCCCTCATTTGTGGCCTCAGCTGAGTGTTCTCCTGGCCGAGTGATCTCAAGAGAGCGAATTTATTTTGCATTCATTTCATTCCGAGAGTTTCGTGTGTTTGACACTTTGTCTGAGTTAATTACTTTGGAGTTCTTGTATCCCACATGTGTCTCTTGTGGAAGAGGGAACAAAAAGGGGACAGAAATATAGCCAGCAGAGTTTTTGTGACTTTAAGTCTGGTGTATTGACGGGTGACGGAGGGCACTTGCTCGTGTTGGGTGTTGCCTGTTGTCGGTCGGTTCTTCGCAACATGCAGAACGATCAACGACCGATGCTGAGAAGCAAGCTCTTCCGAAGGACCGAGCGAAGCTGATCCAGTCACCTGAGCGACTAAGCTGCGGAGCAGTGATCCTGTCCTGAAGAGCGGGACCCGTTCTCGGAAAGGAGCCTGGAGCTACCTGCGGCTGAACACCGGACGAGAACTTGGAGGAGCCTGGCGTACGAGCGCGCCCCGCATCCGAGCCACGCGGAAGTAGCTCGTCTTCGTGGCGCATTGTCTGGCGGCGGTGGTGCTGTAGTGCCGGAGCCCACATTTCGCTGGCTAGTCTCTCTGGAAACAAGCGCTGCGCGCCCGCTGTCGCTCACAGCAGGCCCAGACTCTCTCGGACATGTCGCGACGTGCAGCGTGACTCATCCAGCCACGCCGGCGCCGACACGGACCCTTCCTCCTCCCCTCCTCTCCGTCGGTGCGGGCTCCCCCGACGCGTCGCCGGTAGTCGCCTCTCGACCATTGGAGGATTTGAACGGCTGGCTGCCGTAACCGTTACCAGCGGCTTTAAAAGCGGAGCCGCGCTGAACCCGAGCAGCAGACGGGCAGCAGAAGAGCCATCACGCCGGAGCTACGCTCGCCGCCGGGGCCGCCCTTCTTCTCTGTGCTCGCCCGTGGTGCTCTTGGCCCTTGTATCATGTAAAAGCCCTTGTACATACTGTACATAAAAGTCATTTGACTCACCGTCGCCTCGACCGTTTCCTGGCTCGGATGCCCCAGTCTCAACAGTGGTGGCAGCGGTGGGATGTCCAAGTCCCAACAGCACTTAGCCATTAAGCTCTGGATCTTTGTAAAGTAAGTGAACCCCTGTCCTCACGTTTCGACACCTTTCGGTCTTTAGGGGTGCCGTAGAGGCTCCGTTATACGGTTGAGAAGCAAATACCTGTTGCTCGGTTACTCTTGGCAAAGCGGTGCATAGCACGCGACAAAGGGACGAGGGCAAGCGAAGCAACACAAACCACACGTACTACGAGGCGCTCTATCAAGGCAGACAGGTGCGAGCGGCTTTACTTTTGTTTGGGCGGGTGAAACTTGTTTAAATACTGAGCCTGTGTTCCTTCTCTACGAAATTTCGGAGCGGTTCGCGACACAGGTTCGTTGAAGAATATGACAGTTTTTCCTGCTTTCGAGGGCAAGGTGGGCGACTGTCAAGCAGTGCAAACAGTGGTTACAGACAACAGCACCGAAATACAGTGTGCCCGCCATGGCGGAATGTGTGCCTAAGAGGAGGCAAAATAAGCGCCCACAGGCTGCATCCGAGCTCTATGAGGAGGTCGGATACGTCGTAACTAAAAACAGTCAGCCGAATTCTCGTCTAAGCGATGCTAGCTGGGGGATACGACTGTGGACGATGATGCCACTGCTTTGGAGAGGAGAGCATGACGCCTGTTACTGACGCCTCATAATCGTGCCTCCCTGCTATAAACTCAGGGCCGGGTTATTCTCGTGATCTACACCAGGTAACCGTTTAGGTGGAGATAACTGACATTCAAGCCAGAAGGTGCTTGTGACAAGAAGTAACCACAGTGAGCTGATTGCTATTGCGATCGTACGCCGCGCGCCCATTTGCTGAGACGTGATTAAAGGCTAAGGTTCTGGGGAGGTGCCACCCATCCGGTCGCCGGTACGTGTCTCTCGCGTTTCCCGCGGGCTTGCTCGCTCACTTAGTGCGAACAGAGCGTGACACACTCCAGGTGACTCCGCCGTTTGTGACTCCTGGTAGCCAGAGGTGCATTCTCTCCACGCGCCCTGATCGGCGCGGCGTCGATTCACACCGCGGTGGCGTCACGCGGGCGCCCGCTCGCCGTCCTCGGCGTGGCCAGCCACGCGCGAAGGCGAGCCAGAAACGCCGCCGTTCTCGCCCTCGCTCGTGGGAGAGAAGGGGGAGCCCCGTCCGGCTCCCACTAGGTCAACCGTTGGACGCTGCCCCGCAGACGAGCGCCGACCGCCAGCTGCGCGCACAGCCACCACCGCCGGCTTCGTCGACGCGCACTGTTTGGGCAGCTGCGAACCAGTTGGAGCGCTTCTGCCACCGAGCCGAAGGGCGGCCTCCGAGCTTCGAGTTGAGGACCTCTCCACGCCTGCCGTACAGCGCCCTTGGCGAGCCGGCCCTGTGAACGGCGACTCCCTCGAAGACCAGACCTCTCTTCGGGCTGTCCGACACTGTTCGTAGCAAGACCATCGAAGCGTAGGCGGTATTTCTGGAGCGAGAGATTGAGCTACCATCTTCGACTGCACTCGTCCAGAACAGAGCAGCAGAATGGAGACCTGGTTGGACGTGAGGCCACTGCGCATCCCGAGACCCAAGCTCTCAGGTTCGCCCAAGGAATCTGCGAGCGAAGACCCTTTGCATCAGGAGACTCCGGCGCCGGCCCAAGTGGTCGCCGACCCTCACGCTACCGGAGGACCCTGCACAGCCAAGACGTGATGCCATTCGCGTGTGGTGCCTACGCTGTCCTGGCCCTATCTGCTCCATTCGCATGGATGACCCGCGGCTCGAAACCAGGAGGGGTGCCATGGTCTGGAAACTCGCACCACGCGGAAATTCTTCTAAAACGAAAGACAGCAAAAGATGGATTTCTTTACGGACCTGCGGCGTTTAATGCAGAGGTACGCCGCGCGGGTCGCTAGTGCTGAGTGCATCCTTCATTTTCTTGCTCCGTGCTTAGGAAGCGAGGTGGAAGCTCATCTTTTTCGTGACCCCAGTGTTCCCCAAACTTGCGTGTACAGCTGCAAGTATCTTCCAACTCAGCAACACTCCTAAAGCGACGTATCTCATCTTGTCCTTCTTTGTACAAATGGCAGAGCGGACTCCTGCCTCAGCAGTCTGGCAATACCGACTTTATGAGGGCAAAGAATCGTAGAACAAGCGTGATTACCTGATGAACATAATCTCCCCGTCATTTGCTGTCGGCGCCTAACCTCCTAATTTCGGGAATATTTTAAGACTTTTCTCCTTGGAGATACTCAACTTATAGCTTCGCTTGTTTTTAATTACTACTAACGCGGTGAGGCAGCTTCGCGGCTGAGCTTAGCCCTGTCTACTCGCAAGCTGTCTGACCCTCGTGACATCCACGAGGAGGAGCTGCTTGTAACACGCTCGTCATTTCCCGAGCTCTTGCTTTTTTTTTTTCTGGCGACTACATTGACATCTCAGAGAGAAGGAGGCAGCGGACTTGCGAGTGTTTTTGGTGTTGAGTGAGACGCAAGCATTCTTCCTAAGCTCTCACGCGTTGTTCCTGTGTACATAGTTTTGCGTTTATGCCCGTGTTGTGTGTACCCCGATCTACTCATTGCCAACTTGGCGTTTTAACTCACTCTCCTGCACGGGTTTGGGAAGAGATGTGTTCTCACCTTAACTGTACCAAATAAAAATACCGTCATGTTTCATACTTGCGTTGGCTTGCGCTCGTGTTACAGTTGCGAATTCGTTCAAGTTTCGGGCTCGAAACTGGAACGAATTCCAGCCACGCGGTGTGAGAAATGTCTTACTATTACGAGACCCCCGCCCTGTGGCAGAATGATCTCTGTCCATCGGGGGCGGATTGCAGTGAGGCCCTAAGAGTAGGGCCATTGCTTTTCCCGCGCGATGGCCGGTATACGTGCCGACTTGTTCTCTTGCACTAGAGCTTGGAAGGAACACTTAAGGAGCTGTGCTCTGTGCAGACGCTGTGTTGTACACCGAGTACAAATTGAGATAAAGAGGCTCGCACCGGGCCAATGCATGCGTGTCTCTGGGACTGTTTCCCTCTCCTGTTGGACCAGCTGCAAGCGGTTTGCAAAAGCGTGGTTCGTTGAACCCTGCTTCGGCGGGTACAGGTGTCTGTCTCTGTCCTCCATCCAGCGCCACTGCCATGCATGCTGCCTTGAAACGCCATCCGAGTGGTGCAGGTCCCAGCACACTAGCCGTCTCGGTGCGCCGGCCAGCTAGGCAGCAGTTCTTCGAGCAGAACGTCTGTCCATGCCGTGCCTCTGATAGAGATGAACGCATCGCCACGCTTGAGGCAGTCGTGTGAAGCGGAGTTCGCTGTTGAGCGCTTACAAGCCTCACGCGCAGTGAAAGTACGCGCCTTTGCGATAGAGCATTAGTGGAACACCGAGCTTCTGAATGACGCTTTATGTGCACGCAAGCGAGCGCACTCTCGCCACGGTGTCGGAAAAGAACGCTTTTTGTCTGGGAATAAGCCCATGGCCCACCAAAAGAGATGCTCCTAGGAGGTGAAGGAACCAGTACGTCCCAAAGGAAACAGCATCGCTCAGGCGTTGGCGCATCAACTCGGCCTCTTTCGCGGCGCATCATTTTAGATAACAAGCGGCCAGCTAGCGAGCTGACTGTCGACCTTCGCGTGCGTGGAATGGACCTGTTTCAACGGCTTTCAAGGAGGGGCTCGTGAGAAGGTGGCGTGGCGCATTTGGGTCGGCCTCAGGCGCGGCTAAAGGTTGGCCCCCGTTGTATCGACTACCTCACTTGCTTAGGCATCCAACTCATCACTGCCTGCTGAACCTAGCAAGAGCTATTGCACTCAACTCAATCAGTCTGCGAAAAGAGGCTTCATGATTGCTTCAAGTGCGGCCCCTTGGGACCAGTTCAGAAATACTCTTTCCCGGCGCAAGCCCGCACACCTACGAATAAAACATTTGGACCGGGTTAGTTGGTACAAACTCCGGGTAGCAATGCATGCAAGGACTGGGAAAGAGGCCGCCAGTATGTCTTTGTTGCTTTAGCAGCTCGTGCAGCGATGAAAACGGTCATAATCTATTTACTGTTCTGATAAATAAGTACGCACACCAACACAGCCAGGAAGTAACTGAACACAGGCAGAACGCAACGCTCTTTTTAAGTCCTCTTTACAGATTATGATAAACTAAGTGGCCCAAATTTTCGCCTAATTTAGTTTATTAATAGGGCTTACTTACCTCGAAGGCTTTTATAATCTCTTGGAAGACAAAAAAAAAATGGCGCCCTGTCAGTTACATCACGTAAAAACTTAACGCAACTAACTAGTGCTTATGGTTCACCCTGCCGTACAGTTCCATTCTCCTCGCCTCTTGAGTTACAGTTCCATCTTGCGGGTGACTCTTCTGACGCAACGTGGTACCCTAATTTCACGAACTAAGACTCCCGCTAAATGAAGGTTGAATTTGCCCAACGCAACAAAGGTACGGTGATGGCCACTGTTACCGTTAATTTGGGTACGCTTATCTTTCGCGTGCACCGTGTCATTAAGACGCTCCAGCGTCGTCTGCCGTCATCGGTACGGGTGTTTTGTTGGTACCAGCGAAGTTCGCATGAACCATGTGATATAGCACCGCAACAGTATCGAAAACCACGGACTCGTGTATTCGCGTTAGCGTTGATCACTGCTGTATCTGTCGGCAGCCGGAATGCGCCGGATTGGAGGAAGTGGCACCGTCGGGCCGTGAAAGAGCAAAGAAACTTGAGCTTGAAACGGCGTTAATAGGCTTGCCATCTTGCGCGTGTTTGTACAAGGGAATGCCATTTAATTGCAGCTGGCCTTCGTTCGCTCCTCGCGGTGTTCACTTCAAACAAAGAGGAGTAAAAAGGAAGTGAGCTGTAATCTAGTGCACTCCTTCTTATAAAAGGATTGCGCTAGAGGATAGCTTGCTCTTTTTTTTTAACTCCCATATGGGCGTACTCGTGTTTAGTGTGTCCGTTGAACGTTCCCACAGGAGCAAGAAGCGTTGCGTTTACGCCAGCCTAGCGACACACCGTCGTCGGCGAGTATTGTCGCATGACTGCACTTTTTCAGCTACCACAGCTAACACACTTCCCATGTCGACGCACGATATAGCGCTGATCGAAGTGATGACAGGAACGGACGTCAATTGCTGAGGGCCTCCGTTCCTGATCTGCCATAGTGGCGTCCACGTAATCTGCTTGGCCCTTCAGACTGCAAGCAGTTGCGTCTTAGACGATCGCAGTTTGCACGACGGACTACTTCCTACCTGAGGGCTAAAGATACCACCGGATAGGGAACACCCTAATGTAAAATCGCGTGTAGGAAAATAGAGCCAGAAAGCTGCCTAACTCTTCGCCTGTCCCGAAGCGAGGAGGTGAAAAGGACGGCTGTGAAGCCTCTTCGGAAAGGTATGAGAAGCGACCCTCTTGACAGACGTTGTTCCTGGCCTATGTCGCGGAGGCCGGACCGGCTAGGTCGCCTACCTCTCTGCTTGTTTGTTGACAGCTAGGCACCGGTGCGCGCGTTGTGTTGGTGCCCTTCTGGCAGAAGCGGGCTTCTGGCAGAATCTAAAAAATTCGGTAGAGACACTGAAGACTGCTTACGTGTGAGAATGTAAAGTTCTGAGTCGTGCTACTTTGCAGAATGATTGCGAGTCATGGTTATATGGCTACGAGGCATGACTATGCATACTTTGTACAAACTCTATACACCTTACATTAGGTTACTTGTAATGTGCTGAGTCATCATACGTTGCAGTAGTAAAGGGCTAAATCATGCGTCATGACTGCGCTACATGCAAAGTGCTGAGCCATGATACATTGCAGAGTGACTGAGTCGTGACTATGAACTACGCGTCGCGACTTTCATACGTCATAGTACGTTACGTTTCGTCATTCATTCATGTCTACGCATGTTCGCTTACATGCGTTGTGACATCGTACACCGGCGTTCTGACATCTTCCGAAATTCGTGACACAGACGGCGGTCGCCGGCTTTTGTGCTAATGGGACGTATAGTGATTTCGCATTAAAAGAAACGCAGCTTGCCGACGCCTTATCAGAGTGGCAGCATACGCCGGGAAGCACGCCCGCTTGTCGACTCGTGGTGTGGGCTGCTTCTCGCACAAGGCACAAGGGAGGCAGAGCAGACTCTTCCAGACAAATGGACGCAGCGATGTATTTGAGCCAGCGGCTGCGCGTCCTGGCCACTACTGTCCCCGATAATACACGCGCGTGTGGACACACTGGCTTATCGCCCTTCAGCGTGAGATTGGGTGACTGTATTGTGAAAATGTCAGTTTTGGACAATTTTTTTGCTCTCTGTTTCAAAGCACACGGCACTGAATAATAAGTAGCCCAGTCTCTGCCCTACTTGAAGCCGCGGGCAAACAGTGATTGAAATTGGATATTCTGTATGCAATCGTGTTTTTGTCGCCGAAAAGGGCTCTAACTTATCGTCGTTTCCGTGCGCGCCCGTTGTTTAAAACTTTGAATGATTTTGAAATAAATGTTAGGCGAGGCTTCGAAACGAGGCTGCCTTTGATATGTGCGCAATATTACCTACAACCTAATAAAAACCTAGTGGAAAGATTCATTCGTTATCTGTACGATTAGTTACGCCAAAAATGTGGCTGTCGCTCAACTCAGCTGAGCGAGGATGTACAGAGCAAAAGCTCTGTTAAGCATGGTTAGACACGGTTGAGCTTTAGTTCATCTTTATTGTTTCAAGACTTCAGTGAAAGCAAATCACGTGATGCATCACTTGCCAAAAGTGCAAGAGCGAGCGTCCAGAGCGGCGGTCGGCGTTGCGGTGGACGTGACTGCCAAGCGCAAGAGCTAATCACATGACACATCAGAGGCCACAACTGGCGAGGAGGAGCGGCCTAGCAGCAGCCTGCGCAGCGGCGGACCTTACTGTTAAGCACGCAGCTGTGGCGTCGTTGAAGAAGCTCGAGCCACGTGACACGCTCAATTTTACCTATACCCTATTACTACTCCTTTTCCTCTATAAATGCTCCTCTTTCCAGCAGTTCACCGCCTGTGCCTTGGCCACTCCCCCGTAGTGGATATGTGCCATTTTACTTGAGGCCAACCAACCAACCAACCAACACATGCGGCGAGCCTCCCGTTAGAGGTCAAATCTAAGAGCCAGTTGACCTTCAGACACACCATGGGGGGAGTGGAGCTTTCCGCTCTAAAAACGCAAATTCTGCCACTGAAGAACTATTGACCGCTAGACTTACTGGCGCTGGTCCCAAATTCCTCATGGCGATGCTAGAAGAGCGTCGAGTCTCGATATCCAAGCGACTGTGAAGTGTACAAGTGCCTTCGCAGTCATTGTATATAAATGACTCGCTCAGGGCTAAAGCACGCTACCGATTTGACCTCTTCCGGTTGCGAAATTTTCCACGTATAGCTCTCAACTCGTTGCACGACTTTCCACTTATGATGTTCTAGTGAGGAGTCACTGCCAAATTTATTTATTTCCTAACATTAATATGAGTGCCTGCTGTATTATGCCAGGTATTCGAACGTGTGGCGGTTCGACCCGCATTTTTTTCTTCGGACCAATGAACCTGAAATGGCATGTCCATTTTCCGAACTTAGCAATAGCAGCAGCCCCGCTGTAAACGACTGGCGGAATAAGTACACCCTTCACGAAATATAGCCTTGATAAATGCACAATTTGCATACACTTCACATTACTGCGTCAGTACGTGCCACGATAACTCAGTGGCTTTGGTGTTCTGCAGCTTCAGCCCAAGGTCACGGGATCGAGTCCTGGACAATTCCAGGTGGCCAAAATTAATCCAGACACTCTCCGCTACGGCGTCCCTGACAATCCATTCGCAGCTTCGAATATACAGAGGTTGCACCTAATAGTGTACATAATTTTTAAAAAATATGCTTTTTTGAGTTAAAAGAGCGCTTTTCTTAGCATAGCATTGTCAGCGGTGAAGTACACTCGCCGTCAAAAGTAAATGGAAGGCGACTTTGTCAAAAAAGTTTAACTTCTATAAATCAACAGCATAATGGTCCATGTTTGTTGGTGCACAGTGCAATTCGCACAATCACAATTAGGCTGCACATATATATTCAAGGATGCATGAATTGGGGGGGGGGGGCAATGATTAAATTTTTTCGTTAATATTGCCTTCCATTTACTTCTGATGGCACCTGTACATCGGAATACGGCTAAGACATGCAACTAGAGGGCTGGATATCTACTATTGGGTGGTTACCTTTTTAATTGATAACGGCATTCGGGTGACTGCTGCGAGAGAGGAAATGAGCCAGTCGAATCAGTGTATTTTCTCTTTGTTCCTATGCTTTGTCGTTGCACTGGGCTGCCGCCACAAAATGGGCCGTAGGACTTGCCAAGCTATTGTCTCAGTCTTTTTTCCTGACATCCTTCCGTAATCTGTTCACTCGTAACGGTAAATGAGGAAGGCATAGGCGAATATATGAATTTTTGCGCGCTCCTGCGGGAGTAACCGCAAACAAGGGAAACGTTTCCGCATGGTCCTTCTTTGTCCATCCTCTCGAAACAGCTCGTAAAGCGTTAGCCAGAAAATATATATGGTCGGAAGACAATCGAGAGGCGCGAGATTTGCATGCTCCTCTTGCCGATCGGCGCCGCGGCTTTCGTCATCGCCGTTGCTCGAGCGTTATCGCACACCTCGCCCGATTCGAATGAGTGCCCCGAAGTGCGCCTCCAGCGCGTTGAACTCGCCAGGGCCATCATGTGAGCGCCCGTCGCCGCAGAGCACACACAGCCCTGGCTTTCCTCTTGTCTACCGATCAAACGCATCGGAGGGGCCGCCACGGCGTCGCTCGGAAACCGTCAGTGGTGCTGGGGTGAATGAAAGCGCTAAGCAAGGCCAGCCAGACGTCGTGCAGGAGTGACGCAAAGCAGAGCGTTTCCGCAGGACTTTCCGCGAATGCAGCGCGCAAGTTGGCACAGACGCCAGACGTATTTCCTCGTAACATCCTGACAGGAAGGAAGCCGGGAACTTTTTTTCATCAAACGAAACGCAACAAAGTTAGTTTCGCCGGTCTGCAGACGTGCACTCTTTCATATCAGCTCGACGATGAATCCAAGACCGTCGCCTCCGCGCGATGTGGTCCCAGAAGCGCTGAGCTGCTGATCGTCCTGCACGATTGGAAGAAAACGACGAGAAAGGTTACCCCTTGCGCATTAGTTCTGTACAGTTTTGTTCTCCACACATAAACCCACATGTTTACATCATCGTCACAGCTATTTCTATAGCCCGCCTTCAGCCTCACTAGAAGCCCTAGCGGAGTTTGTGGTTGCTACGTTGAATAAAGCACCGGCCACTACAGGCAGGCAGCGAAAGGGCATGCGCGTGTTGCTCTCATTTAAGCCGGGTTCGTTGCACCCAGTCGCTTCACACTTATGATGACAAAGATGACACGATATTGTTGCTATTTGCTCGCTTTCGGTCAACATATGAGCTGTGTGTATCAACAAGTATGAACTGAAAGAGCTGCCTATAACGGAACGCGGGTCTCTATGCGGATATGCTTTGTGGGTGGCTGGCCTCCTGTCCTAGCAAACAGCGGTTCTGCTGCCTGCCAGTGGATCTATCAGTGCGCGTAGTGCGATCAGAATTCTTGGTTGCGAAGAGTAACACTAAAATTTCTTTTCGAGGTTGGACAAAATTCGTCTGGTTGCCTTTCGTATAACAAAGTTATACATGTCCCTCCGCGCCCACGTGTAACGAGAGGCAGTGTGCCGGGCGGCGTTGGCTTGTGCGCGAACACTGCGGTTTGTTTCAACCTTTGCTTGATTATCCCCTATACGCACCTTGTGCGTGTGGCACGCGTCGACTAGGCATCTTCGCCAGGGAGATACGTGTACCGTCTAAGGAAAGTGCACTTTCGTGCACTGTCTGGAATGATTGCGGAGTTTGTCCTACAGTATAGGCTCACAGGGGACGCGCGTTCACGTCGGTGCGGGAAGTAGCGCCTGCGGCATCTGTAGATAAAAGGCAACAAGTCTCGGAACCGGCTTGTAGAACAAGCTTTTACCGTTGCTTTCAATGAGGAAAATGAGCTGCAGGACGCCGGACGCCGTTCAGTGGCGTCGCCTCACTCAGCTGGCTGTTTTTAGAATATAGGAGTGCGCTCCTTTTTTTTTTTTTGCCACGTTGGCGTTAAAGCGAAATTTGTTTTTTTTTTTCCCCTCAGGTCAAAGCATTACAGAGAGAGTAATTCGTACAATACAATACAAGAACGGAGAACAATAAATTGCCGAAACAATGTTAACAGTTACAATAAATGATCAGCACAATATTACACGTTACAAGCGGTAACAGCAGAACGAAACAATGCAGGTTCAGAAATTGTCGTAACCGAAGGAAGAAGCTGGTTCCAGTCATATGACGAACGAGGAATTTTTAAAGGAACCCTATAGTAATGCCTGCCTTATGTACAGGTGCGGATATTAGTGAATGGAGCACGCTATTCTGCTCTAATTGGAATTACGCTTTCCCTATTGAGCATGAACTAATAATAATTGTCCATGAGATAGGGCACCGGCGTCCACTACCATTCTGCGGATACATAACCTAGCACTTTTAATTAGGCAATGCGTGAAAAGTTTCGCGCGCCCATATTACTTCCGTCCGCACCTGTATGTTATCTGTGCGGCGCGAAATATATAAAGGGGGAACAAACAACTCGTAGCGAATGGACTCATGATTGAACATTTTGAGAAGAAGACATGGGCAAGCAGTTCCACGTCCTGATGCAACCAAATGAAGTTTGGCCCAATTAAAGTAGTCTTTATAATAGTTACGCTTTATGCACTCCGATAGTCAGAGAGGGCAAAGCAAGCTCATTTGTGCCGTACCATTTCCAATAGGTCAATCAAATTTTTAACACCAGGGTTATATTGATGAAGCACATTCTAGTTGTGAGCGTACGAGTTAGGTCTATAAAACAAGTTTCATGTTAGTTGGGGCTGCGTGAAAGTTACGCCTGAAATATCCGGCCATGCGATTAGCTTTGTTAGCAATGTGATCTATGGTTGTGCACCAGCTAAGGTTAAAGGTAATATTAATTACGAGGCACTTGTAGGCTGTAAAAGGATGAAGCAACGCACCATTAACAGTACATTCGGGCAAACCATTACTAACGCAAGAAATGCGTACAACTTTGAACTTGTCAGCATTCAGCGTCATATGCCAAGTTTAAACAAGGATGAGATAGCTTTATAGTCGGATTGAATCATGTGCTTGTTACTGTTATGTGCTATTTTCCGAAAAAGAACGCAGTCATTAGCAAAAAGATCTACAGCAGAAGAAAGATTACTGCGTAAATCACTGATAAAGATCAGAGAAAGCAGGGGCTTCAGGACAGTGCCTTGGGGAACGCCGGAAAGAACAGGGTGAACGGTGCAATCAACGCAGTTGACTTCAACAAATTGCTGACGGTGCGTAAGGAAAACCTCGAGCCATCTTAGAATGTTAGTGTACAGTTTTAGTAATAAAATATGATGGGGAACCTTATAAAATGCCTTCGCGATATCTAAAAAATGCAATCTGCCAGCGACCAACGGTCTAAAATTGAGTGAAGTTTGTGTGTGAATAAATGTAACGGTGTTTCGCATGACAAATACCCCTGCTACACGGGCGTTTCGAATGCCTTCCAACCGAATGTCATTCGACTCGACTGTCGAACTTACGCTGCTACACGAATTTTTTCAACGGCATTCGGGTCAGATGACATTCGAGTCGACGGAGCTCCGCGGAGACATTCCAGATGTGGAATGTCTTCGAAACGCGAACACAGCCCGAACGAGCCGTCGCCGCCGCCGTCGCTTCGACCCGCGCGACTGCTTTCGGCTCTGTGGCTGTTCATTTCGATGCCCGCTGCTTGCTTTTTTCTGCTGTTTGTATAACAAATACCTCGTTTTCTGCCTTAGTGAGTATTTGAAGATAATAGTACACCGATGAACATTTACCGCGTGAGCATGAAATTTCCCCAGGAGTGCGCCGATGAGAACGACTGCTGTCATACTGTTGTTTACATCGCTGCGTACGAACAGCTAGTGCTCGTTTTCATGACATAGAACGCAATCTGCGTTTTAGTTCTATTACATAATCTCTTCTCTTTTGTACCGGTTGTGTCCGTGCTAGTTTATAGGCAGTGCGAGAATCTGTGGGAAGCGCCGATGCGATCGCTCGCCTGAGAACACTTGACAGCCGGGTTGCTGACATTACGTAGAACCGGCGCTTCTCGCTAATTGTCCAGCTTCCTCCAACGTGACCAGTACGTTATTTTAAAATGCTTTATCCAAAAGTATGTTTGGTGACCGTTCGCGCTATAGCGACGGCGACGACTGCTGCTGGCCGTAAAGCACTGCTCTGTAGTAGGGGTTCACATCGACGCTTCCCGTTTATCGTATGCACGCCATGCGGTGTAAGCAATAGTCGATTTCAAGTCAGTGCTGTCAAAACTACACCTGTTGACCATTTGCATTCGCTGAAACAGTGCATTCGCTCTTCACAACCGCCGCAATCGCAGACAGAACCCTGCGGACTCGCTAGGCCTAGTTGTCGTGGAAGGGAAGAGAATCGTTGTCGACTAAAATTAATTTGGCAAGCGCTTATCGCTGGTGACTGTGTGCACGTGTGAAATATAGACGTTTCTTTCGCTTATTTTCAATGCGGGTAATGTAAAGTGCGAATATATTCACACCATCGCCTGGCCGCCGCGGTGGCTCAGCGGTTATGGTGCTCGGCTGCTGACCCAAAAGACGCGGGTTCGATCCCGGCCGCGGCGGCTAGAATTTCTTTGGAGGAGAAATTCTAGAGGCCCGTGTACTGTGCGATGTCAGTGCACGTTAAAGAACCCCAGGTGGTCGAAATTTCCGGAGCCCTCCACTACGGCGTCTCTCATAGCCTTAGTCGCTTTGGGACGTTAAACCCCATAAACCAAACCAAACACCATCGCCTCATCAGCGTGTTTTCGATCAGCCGCCAAACTGCCGAGGACATGAAGGCTGGCCCTCGGCTGATCGGATTCATCGGTGTCGTTGACCTAAAAAAAACTTGTCCCACTACAATCATATTATACTAGACTAGATATTTCACTATAATCACATGCTGCTGTTGACCGTGACGTTGTCGTTGTCGGACTAGAGTGACCGCCGCCGTCGTCGTCGCTGTACACTGAAAACGAGCTGCAGCTTTCGAATGCGTTTGGAAAGTGTCGTGTAGCACCGCGGGAGTCCGTCGTGTCCGAATGCCATTCCAACTCTCGAATGCCATTCGACTCATATGTCATTCGAACGTACCCCTGTAGCACAGGTTAAGACTTCCTAAAACCGTGCTGAGAGGGATGAAAAAACGAGTGACAGTGTGTGAAAACAGCATGTGCTCCAAGATTTTACATGGGATGCTGGTAATAAATATCGATTGGTAGTTAAAAGGTGAGTGTTCATTAGGAGATTTATACACAGAAGCCACGCTACCTATCTTCCATTCGGCTGCCAGTCCACCGTTGTCCAATGACTGCTGAAGTGTTTTAGCTAACCCAAGATATGGATAAACTTTAGTACATTTTAGGAATTTCGCAGTAATGCCGTCAACACCAGCGGTAAGGATGTCCTAAGGTTTTGAGTTACTTTAGCTATATACCGTCAGGATTGATTGCCATAGAGTACATTGGAATGTAAATGTAATTCGCCAATTCAGGTAAATGTGACTCGCCACATTTACTCTTTTCTACCATCCTAGACGTTTCAGAGGGGCAAATGACGCTCCAAAATTTTTTTGCGTTACTTAGCAACATACCCGGTAGTGTGTTATTAAAATAATTTGTTTTAGCGTTTTGACCGCGGAAGTGTGTCTGCTGCCGAGCGATAACGGGTCCATATAACGGGGAAGAAACGTTTCTCACGCTTAGACAAGCGTTTGGGATGTATACAGTACATTACACCATGGCGCATGGAGATATACGAGGTCTGTTAGAAAAGTATCCGACTTTATTTTTTTTTTGCGAACACCTGATGGATATGAAACAAGCGCGCTTGCATAAGCCGACCTTGAACCTTCTTGCGCATACACGAATTTTTTCCCGCCTGCCGATAGCGTCAGTCACTGGGACGCAGCGTTTGAGTGAGACAGTGTGCAGTGCTCTCGTCGGTTTTTTATTGCAAGGAGAATCGCGGAGCTACAGGAGCAGCGCTACTGCTTCAAATTTTGCCAGAAACTGTGCGACAGCCAAGTAGAAACCATTCGGAATATTCAGACGGCCTTCGGTGAGGATGCTATGAGCAGCACACAGATTAAGCAGTGGTACAATTGGTTTAAAGTCGGCCGCAAATCAGTGGAGAACGAGCCACGCTCCGGTCGGCCATCAACATGCCGAAATGACCAGGCCATATCCGAAGTGAACGCTGTGGTGATGCGGGACCGTCGTGTGACTATCCGAGAAATTGCGGAAGAGGTGGACATCAGCAATTTTGCTGCACATTCCATTATCACCGAAGATTTGGCCATGGCGAGAGTTGCGGTGAAATTTGTGCCGAAGCTGCTCACGGTGGAGGAAAAGCAACTTCGTGTTGAAGTCTCCCAGGAAATTCTGAATTCCACAAACAGTGACCCCGACTTCATCAATACCATAATCACTGTTGACGAGTCTTGTGTGTGCGGGTACGACCCGGAAACTAAATCCCAGTCATCACAGTGGAAGCATTCCACGCCACCAAGACCAAAGAAGGCCTGCCAAGTGCGCAGCAATGTCAAAGTCAGGCTGACTGCTTTCTTTCACTCTTTTTGGGCGGCACACCACGAGTACGCACCCCACAGGGTCAAACAACGACCAAAGAGTACTACAGGGATGTCCTCCGTCGCCTATGTGGTGCTGTGCGGCGCAAGAGACCGGAGTTGAGGTCACCAGGAAATTGGCGCATCCATCACGACAATGCTCCTGCACATTCCTCGCACTTGATTCAGACTTTTTTGGCGAAAAATCAGACTCCTGTAGTTCAGCAGACTCCCTAATCTCCTGATATGGCCCCCTACGACTTCTGGCTGTTTCCCAACATCGAGAGGGCATTGAAAGGAGCGCGATTTCAGAGAAGAGAGGAAATTATGGCTGCAACGACAGCTGAGCTAAACCACATTCCGAAAGGGCCCTTTTCGGAATACTTCCAACAATGGCAGCACCACTGGTAGAAGTGTGTAGAGTCCCAAGGAGACCACTTTGAAGATTATTAGGTTTCCAACGCTCCAGTTGTGCCAGTTTTTTTTCTTCGCCCAAAGGTCGGATACTTTTCTAACAGACCTCGTATTACCCGAGTTGGTATGAAGCGACTGGTGATATCTAAAATTTTGTTCTTGAATTTGAGCCAGTTTGCGTTCCCTGATCGTCAGTCGAATTCATCTAAAAAATTTCCAGCTGAGAATGTAATTCATTACTAATTTTGTCGAAATCAACGCGATGATACATGCGTATTGTTTTAGGGTGACCAGCAGATTTTTGTATGAGAATGTTCACAGAAAAATGTACTGAAGAATGGTTGCTTAGCTGGAGCATGTAGGTTATTTCTGAACACAATCCCTGGCTTGTGATTAGTGCCAGGTGTAATGCACTTGATGAAATTTCGGTAATTCTCTTAGGCTGAGTAACGATTAGGGTAAGATTAAGCATCGAGTAAGGTTAGTGTATTCCTGGCATAGTGACGAAGATGAGGAAGGTAGCACCAATGACCAGTCGATACTCAGAAAGTTTAAGTCACCCAATAGAAAGATGGGGCATGAAAGGTAACGCGTTACGACGGTATTAAAGGTGTCGTGAAGCAAAGCAACAAATGTAGGAGATTGATTGGGCGGTCGATTGCATGCGCCTAGGATTATTCTGCGGGGGCCTAGTTGCAGAGATACCCATACCATTTCGATGCTTCATGCAATGTGAAGAGAGTATGGCTCTATTGTTTTACTGATTGCTATCAGTACCCCCCCCCCCCCCCCCCCCGTCATGCCTATCTTTCCTGTCACATCTATAGGAGTGGAACTGTTTTGATGAGTCAAATATTTCAGTCACGTATGTTTTCATGCAGCCAAGTTTCAGTTATGACAATGATGTCTGCGCAACATGCGCTTATGGCAGAGGAGAGTTCTGTCCGTCTTTTGAAGACATTTCGGATATTAGTAAATAATATTTGTCCTGGACTATTACAACGGCCACTACCCCTTGGTAACTGTTATGGTCTGATTCGCCAGCACAAGATGTTGCGGGGGGAGAAAGGCTAGTATTGGGTTATCGGCTTTGTGGATTTTGCGGTAATGTAAATGTTTTATCGCTGACAGGGTCATACACGTGGGATCCGTCATTCACGACCAACTTGTTGTAGTCTAGCCTGACAGATGGGGACCCGGGTAGTGATTTGGCAAAAGCCATCAGTTTTTTGCGTGCTTGGCGTGTGGGAAGCGAGTTAATCTTCTCCCACTTGAAAGTCTTAAATGTTAACGACAAACGTTAATAACAGAGAAGCCGCGCTGACCGCATAACTTCCGGTAATCCTCTCTTCCACTTTCAGCCCACAAAAAGCCTAGTTCCTCCACGCATGACCTTAGCACGAGATTGCGCTTCTAGTATGTACTAGATGTTCCTTCATTAGTGGTCATGTCAAGAAACAAACGGCTGCCCAACCTCTCGATGTCGATGGAGGACGCTAATACCGGAGACACGTAAGGTATAAGTGAAAGTCGATATGCTTGCTGCTCTGTATGCCTCTTAATAGATAGCCTACAGACATGCTGCGGACGGCCTATTCAACTATTTATGAGGCAAGAAGGGCATTGCCGAAAAGCACGGCCATTAATCGATGCTGCGCACTTGGACGACTAGACAGGCCCGTGGATTCGGCGAAGTCAGGGATAAGCGGTGAACCGCATAGGTGGTGCCAGTGCATTTTCAAAAAAATTATCCATTCTGGCACAAGTTCTGAGAGCGCACATGCGCTGTTGGTTGCATTCCAACAACATTAGCCTTTGCGACACAGAGGCACGAGAGGGCGGCATTTCCGGTGCGGCCTGCTCAGATCCTCTCGGTTTGACACTCGATCGTCCTTGCAGTGCGAAAGGACTGGAGGACTTGCTCCGCAGGGGCTCCCAATTCACCACTGAAACTCGCAACAAGTAAGCGATGCCAGCGAGTAGTTCGGGACACGCCGTAAAGGTCGCACGAGTTCTGCTCGGCCCCAGACGCCAGGAAACGAAAGGGGGAAAGGAATGAAAGGCTTTCGAGCCGTGTCAAAAAAGAAAGACCACCGACGATCGGCGGACGAAGCGACGTCTCCGCATTCGCATGGCCTTCATCCGTCCGCGTCGCCAGAGGGCATTCGCGCAGAGCTGCGCCGCCCACGTTGCCCGGTACATGCCAGTGCGTGGCGGATGTCTGCCAGTTTGTCTCACGGGCAGGGCTCCTGTCTAAGGAATGCTCAACCGTAGACGTGTCAACCTGGCGAATAGTGAAGTAAAAGAGAATAGCTCGTGTGCCCAATTGTTCCGAGTGGTTCTTGAATTTGTTTTTGAAAAATGGGCGTAGAGGACACGGACTCGCAAATAGAAAGAATGTCTGGGAGAGCAGCTAAACCATCCTCGTAGTTTGCTTTGACGGCGATACTGCTTGAGAGGCTTTCTCCGAAATTTTCGCCGTTCACAGTTTGTCAGCGTTGTCTGCGTGTCGTCACCTCAAACTCGCGGCACCTCCTACTGGTGATTGCGAGTGCGATCAAAAGCCCCTGGGTACCTGGGAGCAGGCGCTGTCGCCACGGTAAGGTAAAGAGAGGGTACTTATAACAATCACCTCCCTCGTCCGACTGCCTTCTCTCAGTGTTCGCTAAGAACTGCAAACACCAGCAGCCGCGCGATGAAACCAGTTCGTTTGTGCGTGTGTGTTGAAGCGAAGCGGCAAACCAGGTTTCACACAGAAGGAACACAGACGAGGAAGCTGACATGTGGCGAGGGTGAGAGGGCTTTTGTGAACGGCACAAGGAGGAAATGCGCTGCGGCCGCCCCTCGGTCGCGGATCAGCGCCGCCCAAAGCAGAGCGGCTGATGGTCGCTGCTTGTGCCCTGCAGGTCAGATGCGCGCCATCGTGGGCTGTAGGCTGCGTTGGACCTCTTTCCTTGCTTTGCCTTCTGTCGTCGGTGATGTGTCAGGTTAACGCCTCTCTGAACGTGGAGGGGACCCCTGCTGCACGCAGCCGTTACCACAGCATAGAGGGCGTGCAAGCTGGCATTGAGAATGGCGCGATTGTTTCACCATGTTACCAACGGCGACTGCGCGAGACGGAAGGGATGACAAGGGATAAAGGAGATTCGTAATGGCAAGAAAAGAAATGCAGGGCGACAAATACGCATACCAGGAGTTGGCGCGCATGCATTACGAACTCGGGACCTTTTCTTATCTTCGTGACGCCACTGGGTCCGGCGGTCATTCCGCGGCTCAGATCATCGGGAACGGCGAAACGCTGCGGGGTGAAAAAATTGTTGTCGGAAAGGGCTGTTCCGGAAAGGATGCGCCCCCCGTTCCGGACCACAACAAAAGCTGCCGTTCGAAACCACCCATGCATGCGCGCCGCCGTTGTTTTCGCGGGATGTTCCTTTCCGCGCGGTTTCGAGTCGGAATCGCCGTGCTTTCGTTCGTAGCGCGCTGCATGCTCAGGCGAGCAGCGATGTATGTACTTCGTCCCCCCTGCGACGCTCCGAGCGCGCTGTCACGGATCGCGCGCAGTTCAGCTTTCGCACGACCCTTTGGGCACCACCAGAGATGGCAGCCGGCGATTGGCTCCCTTCTTCCGAGCCGCAGTCAACGCCCTCCGCTCGGTCCGCTGCGCTGGAGGCGCACAAAGACGAGCGCTGTTGGGAACCGCAGGTCTCATCGCGGATGTGCAGGCGCCCTTCTCTGCCAGCACAGACGGCGCATTCAAGATGTGCGTCATCAGAGTCCTGTCCGCGTCACTGGCCGCATTTGTTTTTCCAGTCCCGGACTACTTGCTGGCAGGTCTCGGCTTCCGCTCGGACAGGAAAAGCGTCATGGTCACATGACCTACTTGCCATAGGCTGCTTTCGAACACGGCGCCAGAGTCGGGCTCCCCCTCGGTTACCGTACAAGGACGCTGTCATCTGCTAGCAGACGATGCAAGCCACGGCCACTACGACGCCGAAGCAACGCCGAAGCAACGCCGTGCGCTCGATCATGATACTGAGTCGATTTAAAGACTGTACTGTCAGCTTAGCGTAGGTGCATTACAGAACTCAGCTTCGGAGGTATGCTCGCCGCTACTGCTTGCGGCGAAGTTCGCACAAAGTAGCCCAACTCGTTGCGGAAAGGCGGATAGACGAAAGCCTCCGCAAAAATGTTGACAACAAGCTCTATAGCTGCTCCAGTATACGAGTGGTTCACCTGCGATGCTTTCAGGTAAGCGTACAGACAGCATGTGGCAAAACAAGCGAACAAGAACCTCTTGACGACACGAGCAAACAATACGCGCTCGCAGCTCCGAACGCGCGTCCGTGTGCGGTGGATTTCAAGAAAATAAACGAAGATGCAAGAACAAAAAGTCTTGCGATGGCTCAGAGAGGAGCTACGGAGCTCATGTGAAGGTTTAACGCATGATATCGACCTCCAGGGACACGAAAAGCACTCAAAATGCACACGGAGTCTAACTTAATATGGCTGCCAGCGCGGCGCGCAGCTATCGTCTGCTGCCTTCTCAGCAGCCCGCGGACTGCCATAGGCTAAAAACGAACGCGTTGCTATGGCGATGCAAGCAGGTGGGCGGAGCTTTCGGGCTGCCCGAGAAAAACAAATACCGGACTCGAGTCCGCAAGTAGTCCCGGACAGTCCGGGACTGAAAAACAAATACGCCCACTCTTTCGAGTTTGTCGGCAGCACACTGAGAAATCGTATACAGAAAGAGGTTACAGTGTAAAAACTATAGTGCGACCTCTTGTCCGTAATGCGTTAATTATGCAGCTAAACAAGCAACTGTGGATGCATTCTGGGGAAAAGCTAGCGCAGAAAACGGACAAGGGACACGAAGAAAGGACACATAAAACATTCACGATCGCTATTACCAACTGTTTATTCATGCGGCCGTACAAGGCGTATAGAAAGGAAAACGGCGAGCATGCGCGCAGAGAGGGCAGAATAGGCACACCAGTCTAGCAACAAGTAATTAAAAAGACGAGTCTAAAAAAGCACATTCAGCAGAATATAAGCGAACAGATCTGTCACTCACACAACGCTCGGACAACTTTTTGATGTTGCATGTTGACGCGCATGCTCGCCGTTTTCCTTTTTACACGCCTGGTACGACCGCATGAATAAACAGTTGGTGGTAGCTCTCGTGAATGTCTTGTGTGTCCTTTCTGTCTGTCCCTTGTCCATTCTTTGAGCTAACTTCTTCACAAAATGCATCACCAACTAGCCCGGCAGCTTGCTCTCCTGAACTGTGGATGCCATGCAGATTTAGCAGCAAGTTATCCAGAGAAAAGAAAGAAATTCCAATGCACAAAACGAGACTAACTGCAATCTCTTCAAACAGGATCTAGAAATGGATCCGCTCTTCAGGATATAAACTTATGGCGTGCCTCAGGGCAGCCTTTTAGGTCATTTTCTCTTTAACGTATACATAAATGACCTCGTAAACATTGACAGTAACATTAAATTCATTCTGTACGCAGATGACACCAGTATTTTCTTAACGGGCTCCTCAACAGATAATTTATTAAATCGCGGTAATGCTGTTCTTAAAACTTTGCATGCGTGGTCCGTTCAAAATGGGTTGTCTATTAATACCAATAAATCTAAAGCTCTTTTCTTCAGACCTAAAAACGTAAAAATTAACTTAAACGATGATCTTCAACTTGGGAACCATAAAATAGATATCGTGGACACCTTCAGATCACTCGGTGTAATTTTTGACGCCTGTATGAGCTGGACCGCACACGCAACACATCTTCGCAAGAAATTAGCTCCTTTTGTTGGTTTTCTTGCTCGGTACCGCACTGAATTTGCTCCCTGTATAAAAAGAATGATTTACCATGCCCTATTCCAATCACACATTAACTATTGCCACATAGTTTGGGCTACCACATCCAAAACGAATTTACAGAAAATTCAAATTCTCCAAAAGAAAGCTATCAGGATTATCGCAGGTGCCAGTTTTACTGCCGACATGGCTGAATTGTTTATTAAGTATGAAATAATTCGTGTAAATGTTTTTCTTGAGTACCGCCTATTATACTATTTCAAATTTTCTTCACCATCAATATGTAATTTTTTGCTTAATATCGCAATGTTAAAGCCCATAGAAAAGTATGTTCAAACCCGATCAACTGCAAAATGGACACAACAAGCACTTAATTTCCTTATACCTAATGTTCTAAACAGCTACGAATCTAACCAGCTTAGCATGTATAACCTCCGACCACATGATTTAAAAGTGTACTTTGTAAATAATATTCCATAACTTCTTTTCATATATTGTAGGTTGTGTATGTATCGGTGTCCTTTTCCCATTTGTCATCAACCCAGCAGTGTATAACTTTCAAATGCATTTGTTCAGTTTTAATTGCTTTTCCTAGTTTCAAACTACATCTCTGTGTAGCAATCCGTTCAATCGTAAATATTATAAATTCTTTCTATAGTGTCATCATATGCGACCTGCCACCGTTGTATGTATGTGTTTACTTTATTTACTATTTTGTAATGTCTCTTAGATGAGCCACAGGCATTTTCAAGCTATTTTCTTTAGCTTTTGGCCTGTGGCTCATTCTAAAGACTGCATGCACATTTGTGAAATAAAGTTTGGATAATCATAATAACAAACATTTCCCTTAGCACGTGCTATTAAGCACAATTCAAACAATAATAAACGCGCGTACATGCGCGTTCTTGGTTTACACAACCAGACGGGAAAGGCAGTAAGTAATCGGAACATGAACGGTGTGAGTCTTTGATGGAGGTAAGTATAGGGTGGCAGAACAGAACTTTTTCCAAGCCGAATCCAACACGAATAGTGTAGCTTGTCTACCGAATCGAATACGAATCCAATAGTGATGGAATGTAATAGAATTCGAAGCGAATGTTAACGCGAGAGCGTTACGGCCCCCGTTGTGCAGAAAATCCGGCGTCGTCGATGTCATCGCTGTCGTAGGCATCGTTGGCCTCGAGAGCGAAAAATTCCCGGAGAAGCAACCTAGGAGGGCCACCTAGGCCACGTGACCCTGCGACGTCATCCCAATCTGCCCACCGGGTAGTGTGAAAACTGACCACCGTGGCAGGTGTCATTTAAATCAATGATTGGTCACGAGAGGTCGTTCGGGGAAGAGCAACCCGGGTTGCACAAGCCCCGTCGACGGCAGCGTCAGCAATGGCAGGGCAGTGGCGCATCGCTTAACCGCTGCACCACTGTTCCATGCGTGGTACAAGGACCCCCATGGATCTATGAATGTAAAGAATGACGAAATAGACCTACTGAGGTACAGAGTTGCCCGCGCGCAACCCGAGAATCGAGAACCGTCCGACCGCTTAGTTTCGGTTTCGATTTCCAAAGCTTCGCGCCAGCCTTTGGTGACAGCGGCTGATTGGTTAATCCTTTATTTAAAAATGCGGCTAGCGCGAAGGCCTCGCTGCTTTCTGCCGTGCGTCAGTCAGCCAACCGAACAGAGCTGCGCGCCGTTTAGAACGCTGATTGGCGCCTCTGCGCGTTTCTGTCGCTTCCGTCCGCGTGGTTATTCCAGCACCCCAGAAGTGCGCGCTTGGCACGCACCGTTCGGTTTTTGTGCAGGAAGCATGGAAGCGTGAAAATCTCGTGCGGGTTGCAATCGAAGACACTGCGCTTTACTTTTTTTCTGACCGTGGGAAAAGGATGCGCACCGTTACAATTGAGGGCGCGTTAGAGTCAAGTAAATACGGTATATACAATCAATGAGAAGAAAGTGGCTGGCAAAAGCACGGAAAAAAGTGCTAATATCCGAGAAAACGGTCAGTCCGACATATGGTCTGCATAAGATGGCCCTACATATTTTTTCAAAAAGCCTATTCCATGTTTTGAAAACCTGGACCATTTTCGCACAATTGATCCAGTCGGCAAGCAAGGAAGCCTTTCCAAGCAATAGCGCTAACGTCCTCTGAAGGAACGGGAAGACAACAGTTCTGTGCACCTAGAAATACACACATTACTGAAAAAAAAAAAAAATCTTGAGGCCCGAATGATTTCTGTTGATCAAGCTCCAACAGTAATGAATGTCGCGCTGTGTGATTACAACGTGTGGCATGCGTGAGTAATGTTCCACCTGGGTGACCTGTTTTTCACGAACAAGGGTGAACACGGACTTTACAGCGATTAATGACATTCGCGGATGCAGTGAGAGGTAACTGGTCCGTCTATTTCTGCGCCACGTTTCTGGTCTTCATCCTTCATCAACTAACCCAAAATTCCGCTTTCCTCACTACTGGAAATGACACGTGCCAACTCAAGAGAAGCCTGAGTCGCTTGGACGTGCCAAGTTACTATTCTAGTCACTCTAGCCAAGCCTTCCGAGCCCGCACACTTAAAGAAGCAAAAGCGTCCGCGGAAAGAGCGTGGCTTTCCGAGGTCAGCCAGCTAAGCACGCGCGGCTGATGCGCTCGTGAAGGCTTTTTCTTCCTGCGGCCGTTCTGCTTCGAATCCCGCTGGAATCAAAGGGCAACGCGGTGAACCACCGCGGATGTTCCCCGCCTTCTGAGCTAAACGCGGCTTAGCACTACGTGGGCACTCCTTGCCCAGCGATACAAGATTCGCTCCTTGTGACACAAATGCAGCGCACAGTGAAGTCGTTCACACGGAAGGAGACAACACGGACAGACATCTGGCTTCAGTTGTGTCAGTTGAGTCAAACGAACTCACCCGAAAGCTCGTTTTACTAATGGCGTTTTCCCGCCGATCCGAAGCAGTTCTCCGAATCCGCGAAGGAGCAATACTGTATACCCACGGGTCTCCGGACAGGAAGGATCTGAATCCAAATCGCTCTCTAAAACACACTCTTCAATCGCGCGGAGCAACAAAAACTTGCTCCGGATCGCCGATTGGAATACGCCATTAGATTCGCTTCGCCTTCTGTGTGTCATTCTGGTCGGGTGCCGACCATCATCAGTGCCACAAGCTGCTTCTGGCTGGTCGCCGCACTCAGTTCCGGGGCGGCTTTTGCTTTTTTTATTCGGCGTCTCCGTGTGCACTTGCCTTCCCCGCTTTGCTTACACAATGGCCAAGGCGAGACTACGCATCCAGCGGAGATCCCCCGAAGGGTCGCCCATCCGATCGGCTGCCGTAAGCGATGCACCCCCGCGCGCGCGGACATGGTCCTTGCAGCCATTGAGAGGGAAAAAAAAAAACTAGGAGGGAGCTTCACGTGACATTTTTGAAGCCTATAGTCAGAAAAAATAAAAAGGAAAGCATGATGCGAAGGAGGCCTTCACGTGACAAGGGAGCTGTAGCTCCTAGCCGGGTTTCGCTTCACGCCTGCGCTAGAAATTTCGGATGCACCTCGGGGGCAGCCTATGGAACCTGAGGCCACCTCGGCACGAATTCCGCCGGAGCCGCCGGAGAGCCGCTGCACCACGGATCATGCTGGCTTGCGTTGTGGTAATTACTAAGGGCCTAATCACCGCGATTCAATGCCCAAAAGAGCCCTCGGGGAGAGAAAGCATCGGCGTCAGAGAAGGATGGCTTGCAGAGGCTGGGCGCGTGACGACACGCTCCCCTCTAGTTTTTCTTTCTTCATGTTTGCAGCACCTGTCTACAGCAGCGTTGCTAGGAGATGCCAATCTCAGCCGTGGTTCTGGCCCTTGGGCCCTGGTCTGCCTGCGTCATGTGGGGGGTTTCAACCACGCGAAGGGAAAGCGCGGAAACAAAAGGACAGCTTTGTTGACTCAGGTTAAACCTCTCATCGCCTTTTGTAGTTTTTGTTAAAGCGCGCTATGATTTATTGCCCCTCCAGCAAATTGCCACACCTCTCCATGGAGCCCACTGGGGTAGAGCTCGTTACCATATACCGTATACTGTCGTGTGTTCCAGGTCTTTTCTTTATCCTCTACGTTTCTGCCCCATACAGGTTAGCACTGGGAAGGTACAACTGTGCAACACCATTTCTTTTTTAGGGATGGTAAGTTGGCGGAAATAACATGTCCTAAGGTTTTGTAGAACAGGCTAGATAGAAGGACAATAACTGTGTGAGGCCAGTACGAGGGCCTCGTGAAATGGAGCGCTGGCTCAACGAAGGCCTGTTGGGGCTCCGCAGTGAAGGGGATAGCGCATTTGAGAGGGAAACGGGTAACGCAGTAACACAGAACTGAATCGTATACAGCACGAATACAAAGCATTCACTATTGTCATTGTGCAGGGTAATGAAGAGGGAATACAAACAACCTTACATAGGTTGTTTGCTCAATTAGATTGCGCACAACTCATTTAAATGAGTTAAAAATTTCGGCGATGGCTATAGAGGAGGGTTAACTCTTTGTTTACCGCGGGAAAGCAGTCAATTTGAGGGTGGTGTGTATAGCAGCTGTTCAACCATAAATTTAAAAATTTTGTTTATTGCAGCATAAAATTGTGTGTCTAATAGAGCTCTCTTTTTAATGGCATAAAGAAAAAAAGCAGGATATGTATTGCTTCCGAGTAAAACAAAACTTAGATTGGCAAAATTTGAGGATCGCCCAAAAATTCACAAAGATAATTATTGGTCAAATGTTTAGGGGAATCCCCCAAGGTGGAGTAGATTTGTAATAAGGGAGTGATTTATTTATTTATTTATTTATTTATTTATTTATTTATTTATTTATTTATTTATTTATTTATTTATTTATTTATTTATTTATTACAAATACCTCAAGGGCCCTCGAGTGAGGGCTTAACATTACTCCCTTGTTAAAGATAATTATTATATTCAGTCGTAAAATCGGGAAATAAAAATCTAGATCAAACATTTCTCGCGTTACTGCGTAAGGGACGAGCATTCAGAGCTATAGAGTTCTTGGTGCTAATCTTCCCGGTCAGTAAAAGAACAACAACATTTAGAGAGAAGAGCTTTGGTCTACTCCGCAATGCCGTGCCGGGGTCTTCTCCGGCCCGCCTTGGGGAAAACTCGATCCGCATCACAGCTGGTAGTATGGAATCGTTCATAATGTACCTTCAGAACGCTTTGGATAGCAGCGAATTTCCTCGGTGACGGCGAGAACGAAGGTTACAGACTGGCACCCCTGCCGATAGTCCGGGCGGGCCATGGGCGGAGCAGGCATCTCGGTTCGAACTGAAAATCAGGGAAAATCGCACAAAACCGTTACTTGCAACTGCAAAGTCATGTGCCGATGCTGCGAGATGGAGAGAACATCACCGTGGCTGAGAAGTGTCGGCACCGCTTTTGGACGCCATGCTGTCTATGATCGCGTTTACAAGCTTCGCGACTTCACCAATACTGCCTCATACGGCTGACGAAAAATCCTAATCCCAAGCAGATGTGCAATTCTTTTTAACCTACTGAATGGCGTTACTTGTCAAGGAGCGGCCCGGGGGCCTGTCGGATGGCCTATTTCGCGCCATCGTTCAAATTGAGCAATTTTTTATTTAGTGCAGTAAGAAAAGATAGCTCGTTTAAAAATTAAGTCAGTTCTACTGCACTCGTTTGATCGAAGGGCTATCTGCTACAGGTCAGTCGCTGCGGCTTTAAATTGCAAGGTTAATTTCCTCTCGATAATGGCGTGGCCCCTTTGGAAGTAGGTCAATCAGGCGACATTACTGGCCCGTTGGCAATGCGCGAAGGTTTAGCAACTGGCAGTCATTTTTTTTCCTTCGGCAATGGACTCGGAAAATGCGCCACCAAAAAAAGCTCTGCCGACCTTTTCCCTAAGCCTCGAGACCCGGAAAACTCTGCCGGGCGTCACATTATGCCCGGGCACGTTACGACCCCGGCAGATTACGAGGCATTCTTGTTATTGCGTGAGGCGATTGCGGGGCAGCGTGTCAAAGTGAAAGGCCGTGAACGGTGGCCGGCGGGCGCCGTGCTCGACCGGCGGGGCGCACGCCGGAGTGACCCGGCCGCTGGAAACGGGGTCGCCGCGAGGAAGGAAGAGCGGCCAAAGCGAGTCCCCCCGCCGCGGGGGGGCGTCGGTGAGGGCACGCTTTTGCGCCTCGTTTGTGGCCGAACCGCGCCGGCGGGGACTGGTTTATGCACCCGCCGCCGTACGTCCGCATCCGAAACGGGAAAAGGCAAAGACAAAGACCTCGCTGCAGCGTCCGATGAAGCGGACTTCAGCCGTGCACCCACGTTCGGCCGCACGGCGCGTGCAAACAGTGCAAACCGCGCGGAGGTAGGCTTAGCAGAGGGCATGCATCTAGAAATGGAAACCTAGGCCGTGGTCTCTTCCCGCATCGTCTCAGCGTCGAGCCTTCGTTACCAGCGCTTGCAGAAGCGAGTTCTTGAGAAGGACTCGGCCGCGGGTCATGAAGATGCAATTCGGAGGTAAATCAACATCGCGAGTAAAAGACAATAGACAGGGTATGCGCTGTTTGAATTTCACGAACCAACTGGCCGGCCACCAACTTGCTTTACTGAGCGTGACAGTGGTTTGGGTTTATTGGGGTTTAAACGTCCCAAAGCGACTCAGGCTATGAGGGACGCCGTAGTGAAGGGCTCCTGAAATTTCGGCCACCTGGAGTTCTTTAACGTGCCCTGAAATCGCACAGTACACGGGCCTCTAGAACTTCATCTGCATCGAAATCCTACCGCTGCGGCCGGGATCGAACCCACGTCTTTCGGACACGCAGCCGAGCGCCATAACCACTGAGCCACGCCGCGGCGGCAAAACAATACAGTTGTGGTCTGCTTCGTCAAGAAGGCAATTATCCTTGCTATGGACGTGCACGCTGATGCGTTTGGTGAGTTCCTCCGCATTTCGGTCAGAGCTACCAGAAATTCGCAGCCATTAACCTCCACTCGAGCAAACGTAGGGGAACTCCGAGGGCTTGCGACTGGCACGGACCTCAAATGCTACAGCGTACCCAGCCACAAAAATGTTTTCGAGTAACGTTTGCGTCCACTCATTCTCTGCCCGCGAAGTTCTGTACACGGTTGATCGTCCACATGCAGCCACATAAAAGTTACGTTTGGATGCACGGACTTCTGTATTGTGCGTAGTTCGAGGATGGCGGCCACGCGTATCGTAGCATAAAACGTCGAATGAACGCTACTTGGGCTCCCGTTTTATGCGCACCTCCAGCTGTGTCGTTCAACGCAGCAATAACTTTTTTTTATGTGTGCAAAGATAGAATTGTGAACACACGCATACGCGCACACTGTTGTTTACTCATTCTAAGAGACAGTGCGTACACGTGCGCGCCATGCCACCGGTACGCTCTCACACGTACGATATACCATCCCAGGTTAGAGCGTATAGCTCTTTGCGCTCCTGCGGAAATGCCGCTTGCCCGGAATATAGCAAACTTTTGCTCAACAAACCGAAATTGACTTAAGCAGTTGTTGCTGTTGCCTCTGCAGAAATGGCGCATTCTCAGGGCGCATGAATTTTAGCGCTTTGTTTTTTTCTGTTTCCATCATTACCGGGAAGTACTGTCCACTCTACCGAGAACTTCTGGCCAGTTCGTAGGAAAGGCGGCCGCCTGCGCCCACGATTGTTTCCTTTTGAGGCTTAGAGACCCGCATTTCTGCGCCGTTGTACAGCGTGGCCATCTTCGTGAATCGAAAGAGATCTCGGGTACGGCGTTTACAAGCGCTGTTGCCAACTTTTTATTCAAGGCGGAAATGACCACATACAGGTAGAGCCAGCGGTAAAAGAAGCACATGCAATGCCAACAGCCGCTTTTTTTTTTTGCTTAATTTGTCCTCCTGTCATCCACGTGTTTGTCACGCAACCGCGTTATCGTCAGATTCCTTCTAAGATTCGAATTCTGTAGAACACGAATTTAACAAACAGTGCACTGTGTTACCATGCTGTGTGGTCAGTTTCTGGCAAAAGCCTGGCTTCTGCAAAGAAGAATTTCTACCCCCTGAACGACAATATAGGACACAGTTTGAACCATCAAATTGTGGCTTGCACCCGCAAACATCAAGGGCCGCATGGTGGTTCTTGCAGGTGAAGGCAATACGCACGCGCAGGGTCTACATACATATGCATTAATTCTTTTCGCGTTGAAGAAACTGTTGGTAGTAGCGCCAGTGAACGTCTTCTCTTGTCTCTCTGCCCTGTACCCGTGCATTGTGGGATGTCAGTGCACGTTAAAGAACCCCAGGTGGTGGAAATTTCCGGAGCCCTCCACTACGGCGTCCCTCATAGCCTGAGTCGCTTCGGGACTTTAAACCCCAATAAAACCAATACCTGTAGAGCTAACTTTTTAGTTATGCAGCACCAACTTGCCCAGAAGTGTGCATATGCAACAATATGCCACCTGCACAGCGGCAGGAACTCTCCACGGCATTCGAGCAGCGATTTAAGGGATTCTCTTCTCTCCTCTCGTCTCATATTCCCTTCTGTCCCCTCTCCTCTTCTTCTCTTCTCTCTTTCTCTCTCACGCACACATACATGCACCGCCTTTGTTGTCGTTGCTGCTACTTCTGCTTTCTCTAGTTCCGCGAGACCTCATCTGTTCTGCGCAAACCGAAGGGGTGCTGAGAGAGTGCGAGAGCGTCTGTATGCCACGGCGACGCGTCACGCCTGAGCGCGCCGGACTGGAGCTTGTTTTCCTGGAGACGGGAAGTTTTCCGAAGCCCTTGTTCGCCGGGGAGCGCGAACTACTCCCTCGCGGCGCGCGAAAATGACAACGCAGCCCCAGACGGCCGCCTGGCCAAGGTCGGTTCTTGTGTCTCACCGACACGAGACGGAAAAGTGCGCGGCCCAGCCGAGAAGCGGCGCCCCTTGTTCTTCTGCCGAAGAGGAGGAAACGACCGAGCGGCCGCCTTTCCTATCGGAACCGTGACCCGGTGCGTGTTATATTTGGAGGTCGAGGAAACCGACTCGGGAAGGCGTACGGCGCGCTACTTCGCTCGCGACCCCGGCAGTGTTCGTCTCTGCTCAGCCGACCGCAGCTGAACAGCGTCTGCGTCTTCTTTTTTCATTGAAGAAAAAAAAAAGGACGGGCGGGGTAACTGGTGTAGGCGCGGAGTCATTGCAAGAACATGGACGAATATGATTTTCTGACATTATCCACTCAATTATTCGCGTTCATTAACGCGCAGAGTGTCTAGCCTGCCCTGAATCGTCATCAAGGCTGATTTCAATAGAAGACAATAGCCTCTCCCCAGTGGCCTTAATAATACCCTCTCATTATTCCTGTCCTACGGCGGCATAAATTTTGTAGGCTCGTCACCCCATTACCTTTCCCCTCAATTGTTATCCATTCGAACGAACCGTACGATGTCAGTTCTGAGCATTACATATCTTACCCATTTCACTTCCTCTTTTTTTTTTATTTCAGATAAAATATCCTCACTATGTGTTTTCTCACTTACAGACACACCTATCATACCTACCGTACCATCGCTCGCTGCGCTGCGTCTCACTTTGACGGTTAGACTTCAGGCTTTGGCCTCACAGGCTAGCACTTACAATATGCACAGGCTATAACTTTTCTTTTTCGAGGATGTGGGTATAAGCGGTGATCCGTAATATCCGAGGAGTGACAGTTAAATGTGTTCTACATCCTTCTTATTGGCATGCTAATTCGTCACGCGTGGTCTGGATCTGCCGCGCTTACTTTCTATAAATATATGCATTATTTATCTGCTTCTAAAGCCTTTCTACTTATCCTAAAGTGTTGCTTCTGTGACCAAGTATGAATATGACTTCGGCTTTACTGGTATAAAATTTTAGGTCTATCACTGTACTTTGAGATTCCCAGGTCATCTGTCTTTCGGAAGTTGCTCACGGACCGTGCAGTGAGGTTTTCAAACAATTCCTACATGCGCAGGAAATGGCGCTTGATCAGCATTCGCGCTCACTTAGAGCAAGCACGCGTGTAGTGATACTAATTCGTCCGTTCGATATGTCGTGCACCTGGTATGAAACATGCTGTGAAGGTCTCCGGATTAACTTGGACCACATGGGGTTCTTCAGCGTGCACTGAAATCTCAATGCACAACGACGTTCTTGCGTTTTGCCTGCGCCGAGATGCTGTCGCCACGACGCCGAACCGAGACCGTCATTGCGTGCTCAGTAACAGGAGGCTCAAGCGTCAATCGATTTCATTTTTCGCCATGTACCGTCGTCGATTTTGATGAATAAGAAACGCATGAAATAAAATGAAAGCACAACCAGTGGGTTACTGCACTTGACTGCGTGTGCACACGTGCACCTGGCAGTGACAAACGGTGTGCGATCCGACAGCTCTCGGGCCATCTCTGTATGCTTTAAGCGGGCCATGCAGCGCTAGGTTTAGCGATTGTCTTGGTCCGGCAGGCTTTCGTGTCCCTGTGTTTCCCGAGCGCTGTGCGTCATTACATGGACCGACGTTCTGGTGGCTCCCAGCAGTGGGCAATGGCCGGCGGCTATCGCGTAACGCGTTGCGCAGTCCGGTGGCCGCAATAAGGAAGCTGCGCGTGCGATCTAGATGAAAGCAATAACGCCGCTGCTGCCACAGGGCCGAGCGTGACGTCACGCTGGGAAACGGAGCAGTCCGGTCGCTTTATTTTAGCCGACAGCGCCGCCGGGCTCTGTGCCCGGTCGACCTATTTAGGTGGTGGTGTACGAAAGCGCGCCATTTGCATTCAACGAAAGGCCTGTTGTCGTTAAACACTGAGCTACTATTAATACCGAGACGAGGAATTACTGAAACTGTGCGCGCGAGTGGTTTGCCCGCTTAGCGGGGTCGTGCTCAGCTGCAGAATGTGGTGTAGCTTCTCTCTTGCGTGTCTACTGAGGCTTTCTGGGGAGCCGCGGGGCGAGCTTCATGTGTTTGTATCTGCTGCCTTTCTGTTTGTGTTCCACATTCTGCTGCAGGTGACATGACGCCTCGCCAGCCGTGGCAGTAAATAAATGACTGTAAAGAAAATGCGTTAATCTATATTGTAATTTAATTACTTTTTATGGACTAGTTATTCAGCAAAGTGATAATTTACTTTCGGGTAGCAATTAATTACTCGGGAAATTACTTTTTGTGAAAAATGCACCCCTGCTTGTGTCGGCCGTGCCTGCCTTTTGCCGTGCTCGGGCCGCCTTGGTAGGCCTATACCTTGGCACTGCCTCGGCGAAGAAGCGGGCGTATATTCCAATCGACGATCCGGAGCACGCTTTCTCGCTCCGCGAACCGGAAAGCGTGCTTCAGTGGGCGATTTAGAATCAAATCTTGAATTCTTATTGGCCGAGACGAATTTTGTACACAACTTCGCGAATTCAGGGCCCTGCTCCGGATCGCCCATTAGAATATGCCATAAGAAATGGACAGCTATAGCTAAAAAATTCAGGGGGGCACTTTGTTGACCTAAAGTGCGGTGAGGCGAAAGCCTTAAGCGCGGTGTTGCTGCTTGTGTCACTGGTGTGTGGTTAAGATGTTAAGCTTCGCCTCTACGAGTGGAACGCGACAGCGTCTTGCAACGCTGCCAGGGAGTCCACAGAACGCCATCGCCCGTTCGGCTCTACGCCTTGCTCGACGGTAAATTGGATTTTGAGGAAAGGGAATGTATCTGTCTCGCATACCTCGGTGGACACCTGAACCTCGCCGTAACGGGAAGGGAGGAAGATCGGAGTGAACGAAGACACCGTATTCACTAGACGCGCCTTTGTTCATTCCAAACCATCGAGCTGGCATGGCCGAGTGGTAGCGTGCTCGTCTCGCACTCCGGAGACCGGGGTTCGATTACAGAGCTCGACCAGTTTCCTACTCGGTTTTATTTATTTATTTGACCTGACTAGAAAGGCTAATTAGGTAATTAAGAAATTAACTCAACTCCTCCCCATTTATTAGGAGCATCACTATACGATCCCTGTAATTGGTTGCATGGTTACTAGCGAAAGTACAATTGGCCCCGTTTGAAATTCGCGCGCTGTGACGTCACGACCGTTTCGACCAATTGAAAAGAGTGACATTTCTGTCGACAACTTCTGCTTACAACGATGAGGCATTAAAGGCTTCCGCCTTAATATTGCTCCAAACAAGACGACGACAAAGCGGTTAGTGGCGCGGGACGGAGCGCCCTCGTTAGGCCCGCGCCTATTAGATAATATTTCTTCCACTTCGTCCTGTTCTTTTAGCTTGCTACCACGTAGCAATATCTTCCAGCGTTGCTTGAGCTCACGCACGAATTGCCACAGGCTCAGCAGAAGCTCTGCGGGGTTATGGCATGCCCTATTGCACCCACTCACTACAAGCCCTTTACCGAGTCCTTTCCTCTCTTTTGCTTCATACTGTGCAAGCCCCTCCAATACCAAGGAGAACAAAGTTTAACCTTTCAGTCAGTGATTAGCCGATAGTATACGTGTGACAACTAAACGCTCTTTCTCCTCTTTTCTAACTAGTTTTTTCTCTTGGTTTATTTAATATCCAAAAGTCATTTTCAACTTTAGGAAAAAAAATTAACTTAAAGAATTCGTTTTTTTTTCTGGAAACTCGTTGTTGCCTTAGATATACACTGGCCCTATACACTGACGAGTAAAAAAGTTTACCATATAGCTGACCGACGACCGGAGCGGCGGAATTCCACCTCTGGACGCTGCGGTTCGCGAACACGGCGATATAGTGATAGAGCCGAGCCGTTCTGCAGCACAGGGAACGCCGGGCAATTCCTTTGTCAAGCGCCAGAGTGTCGCTGTACTGACCGCACCGCTGTACCGCTGAAATGTTTTTGAATTAAAGAAACGAAAGGTCGCTTGGAGTTTCGTTTCAGTAATGTTTTGAGCTACAAAAGAAAACCTTCACCGGCCAAGGCTCACATGCCAATGGCCGGAACAGATCCCTAATGTTAAAAGATACATACAGCATGCGCAGAAGAGCAATTAAATGGCCTGGTGGACTTAGATCTAAGAAGACCACAAAACAAGCTTCAGTAGAGAATCAGCCGTAGTAGTTCAAGGATGGCCTCATAAATGAGCAAGGCAGTGGATGACTCGCCACTGCACCTGCGGCCTTCTTTATAGGTCATAAGATCTAGCTCAAGGCCACTTCCTCAGGATGATCGTCTAGACATGCTTACTATAGGGTTCACTAAAATCGTATTGCCTCTGCTGACAAAAAAAAAAAAACAGCCCGAAAACATCGCTTCACCTCGTCATCTCTTTGGCTTCAATTCACGACAGGCTTTTTGTAGTTTTTTTTTTCGGGCAAAAGGGCAGTCTCTGTAGAGATACTGGCGGGATCGAATCTTTGCCACATATGTTGGGCTCACTGTGAATAGCGGCCATTGTACTGCGAACATCCTTATTACATCTTAAGCGGAATGAAATATCAGTAAATCAAAAACAAGCAGACAGAAAGCAAGGCTTCCCGGTGGACAGCAGTTGCTGCTTTGGGCTGGTTTCTTCAGATCCTTCATTGTACCAAATAAAAACCATGCTATGTGGAATCATCCTGGGGCTCACTGCTACTACTAACATTGAGAACATTATCCTTGAGGCCGTGAAAAATCACAATACTCAGGTCACTTGCGAAAGGGTCCGGCTATCGGAGAGTTTTGTACACTCGCTAAGACAACTTACGCACCGCACTCTTCAATACCGCACCAAAATTCAGTGACGCGTAGCGAAGTGATCGAATACGTGGTCAATAAGTACCCACTTCTTCCTTCGTATCCTTCTACCGGTACTGGCCCTACTGAGTATGCAGATGAAATAACTTGGACCTTGTTGCTTTCAAGCAAAGCTATTGCAGTTGGCAGCTTCTATTCACTGGACCCGATTGGGACGTTAAAGATACTTTGGAAGTTAACGACACGTGGAAGCTAAAGACACTTTGGGGATTCGCGAACAGCGAAGCAGATGGACGCATCTCGGTGTGGTGGTCTGTGCCTTCGCTCGGAAGCCCAGGTACTGAGAAGAAATTTACATTGCCAATGAGCCCTGTAAAGCTCGTGGCCCCAGTCAGCAACGATTGACTGCGAAGACGTGGCTTTCAGTAAATTCTGCACCAATGCAAAGCTTACAAGCATGAGCGATTTTAATGAGAACACTTCGTTCACATTTAGAAAGAATGCAAGTTGAAAAGGCGTCAGGACCTTACAATGCAAAACTACACATAAAAGAAAATTACCGGACGTTTACCGCTGTGGTAATGCGAATCTCGGTGACATCTGGGCTAGTGCGGAAATCCGAAGCCGGTAGGAGTGTTTAGCAAACTCTGGGTAGGGCTATGGGATGTGTGTTGCGATTATGTCACTGCTTTCGCACTAGTGCCACGTGTAACCTCTAGTAAAGTATCAAAAATGACGTCGTGTGTGATATCATAGCATAAAAAATGGCTGAGGCTTAACTTGGTTAACCCTGGTGAGATGCGAAGCATATTGATGGCTAGGCTTGGTAATACATGGCTTTCCTTGGTTGAATACTTGGTAATTTTAATACAACCACTAGAAGCCTTCGTCGTGGGGGAAGACAACGGCATAGCTACAGCGGAACGCCGACTAACCCCGAGACGCGCGTTGGGTGAGCGCCTGGATTGCCACGGAAGCCGCGTCCGCCTGCCCGGTGGAGCGAGCGTTTCACGTACACCGAGTGTGAACGCGCGTTCGAAATGCGCGGGAATGCCGCTCGAGGACATTCCGGCGTCTGTGCGATGGCATCGTTCTCCCTCTCCCAGCGCGTGACGGCGATATGTCGTGACGTCATTGTGTCACGTGGTGTGACATCATCATACCACGTGGTCTGCACGGCGTGCAACCGCAGCGACGGCACAAGTTGGAGCCCCGTCTCTCATCTGTCGTGACGTCATTGTATCACGTGTGTGACGTCACCATATCACGTGGTCTGCACGGCGTGCAACCGCAGCGAGGGCACGAGTTGGAGCCCCGTCTCTCATCTGTCGTGACGTCATTGTGTCACGGGGTGTGCACGGCGTGTAACCGTCACGAAGGGCTTGGGTTACCTATTGTAATATGCTTCGCATAAAAACCAATCAGTGAATGACACCCACGACGTCTTGAGGGGCGTCATTTCACCCTGCCAACCAGGGTGACCCGTTGCACCTGGTTTGTAACGCCAACTGCGTCGACGTCGCGAAAATGGGAAACATTGGCATTAACAGCTGTTGCTGTAAAAAAATTATGCCTGACGCCCGTGCTTGTGGAGTAATACAGGGAACTGTTCCCACTCGTATTGTACCGACATGCGCGTGCTTTGAGCAGGGTCCTAGGACATGCGAACAGCGCAAGCATTAGCGTGTCGTGTACCTGAAAGCATCCCGCCACAAGCGTCGCCACACAGCGCCAAGCAGACGCAACGTGCAATCTCGGGCTAGGCTGTTGTATTTTTTGTCGGCCGACAAAGAAGTACAACCACTGCACCGGCCCGTCATCGTTGCGCGCGGACAGGTTCTCATCAGCCGACGGTGACATATCCACAACGATTCTAACTATCGGAGCAGACTGCGCGTGACACCTCAAATGAAGTGACGTCACCTGATTATTCATTTCAATCTCTCATTGGGAGTGACTGTATAAATACCCTTATTTCCAAGGGGAAAAAAAGTGCGTGCCACGGAGGCCATATGTAGTCAGGGGTCACGTGTGCAGAAGTCACACAGCCTTTGCGCGTTCCACCGGGCAATGCTTACCGGCGACCGTGTGTTAGCCAGCGCGTCAGGTGCCGTTGCAGACATCGAATCGTACGCATTACAAATTCGATATAACGAACCCCCCTCCCCCCCCCCCCCTTTTTTTTTTGTCCTCCGAAAAGAAGCCGCCGGCTTTTGAACACAGTCGAGGTGAGCGGAAAGCCCAGTAAACCACTGATGATGTCTGGTGTATTCGAATACTTGGTGGCGGGTTTTCCGTGTTGCTTTGAACGAGTGAGTCTCGTTTATCGAAATCGGGCTGGCACGTAGGCCCAGTTAAGGGAGAGGAGAATTAGGAAGTGTGCAGTGCGCGCAGTGGACAGCAGGGGCTCGAGCCATCTTTTGACAGGGCCGCCGCGAAGCCTGACGCTTCGAGCGAAATGGCACAGCGCAGCGTCGGCCCGGCCGGTTCAACGACCCTTCCGGCCGACGGCTGTCCTCCGCGCCGCGCTCCGTCGACGGCGGAAACGCCGCCAAAGGCCGCACCGCGCAACTGCGCGACCGTGGCAGGCGCGCGCTCCGGTTTCTCGCCTTTCCTGGCGTACACAAAGCGTGCCGTATGAGGTCCTCGTAACCCTGAGTTGCCTCGGTTCCCTGCGGTGCGTACGCACGAATCATGGCCGACCCGCCGCCGCCGTATTCTGCCACGAGGGTGGGATTCCCGGCGGCCAGATTTCGGTGGAGATGTCGGAGCAATTTGCAGGTGGTTGAAATCGCCAACCTGGATATTACTTTCGTTACAGAGGAAATCTGCAAGATGGTGCCAGCCACTGGTCGCCAAATTGATCACTGAACGCGAACGCCCAGGGCCTTTGCAATTGGCGTCGCTAATTGATTGGTAACCTGGGTGTCCAAATTACGGCGGAACCTCTTTCTATCTTCCTTCCTAAAATCCTTTCCACGTCCCTTCCATAACGTTGTGGTTCACCGAGAATGTTGCAGTTACTTCATCTTTCACTTACTGGGAAAATATTCGCATTTGCATTTTTAACGATGTCACGCAGCATGGGCTGCGCCTGCATCGATGTCACTCGCGCCGGACCTGGGGTCGTATTTCGTACCTTTTCTTTCCCCGTTTCATTATCTCGACTCTTCGGTGTTGGTAATCGCGGCATGAGACGTCATCAGTGACAGCTAAGCAAGCAGTGTCATTTTCCTGTTCAGAAATTGAAGACGGGTCCGGCCAAAAGCAAGAAAGCAAAACAATGAACCGCAGAAAAAGGGTATGAGGGGCTTAACGTCCCGAAGAGGGGCATGTGCTTTGTCTCTAGTTCTAATCATTAACTATTAGGAAAGCCGGCGGCCCTGCACTTCCCTCACCACGGATGCCTTTGGCATGCCGGGAAGACGGGACTTCGGACTGATATCTGGTGGCTTGTTGACTGTTCTACGGATTGGATTTTTTTGGTTGTTCAGTTTCGTTTTCTTTGATCTGTTGCGCTCTTTGTGGCGGTGTGGATACCCAGCTACACACTCGGTTCGTTCGAAATCGGAAGCGACCGCAGGCTGCAATAATTGCACTGCGACGAATACAGTCACCGTAAAAAATGCGCAGGCACAATAACCGTGCTTATGCATGGTAAAATTCACAGACATTCTGCTTTCGCTGTGACGGGCGTCAATCATTTGACGTGGAGTCGAGCACGAGCTCACCTGTCTGTGTTGTGTTTCTGGCTGCACGAGCGAGAAAATGAAGTAATCTTTTTTTCCTCTTTGGCGCGCGTGAGAGCCTGGCGTTGATGACCAAACGTTTGCATTGCTTACGATGTAAATATTGATGGCTGCTGGGAAGACTTTTTCGAGTCGTCTCATTTCTGAAAACGGCCCACATGTTCTGTATATCGAGACAGGAAACGAAAATTGAAGAACGCCTTCGCCTATCCGCTTTTCCTTCCTGCGTATAGATACACCAACATGTCGTTCCAATAAAGAGAGGATTTATTATCTGCTCAGGATGATAAGCGCAAGTCCGAGGTTGATATCAGAGTGTTCATTTCATCCTGGGTCAGAGAAGGTTGAAAACGTGCTTCGGCGCGGCAGACAGGTACGAGACTACAGAGGAAAACTCGTCACAGAGCATGTTTTTTTTTTTTTTTCATAGTCTCGTCTGTGCCGCATCGAAGCAGTTTTTCTACTTGGATTACCCACTGGCTTACATCAGAACCTTGTTAAGCAGTAAAGTTGCATGCGTTGGCATGAACACGGCCGTCGCTTATGGTAGGACAGGTTTTCGCTTCTTAATTCATGGTTTTCTTCGCAAAATTCTCAAGTACAGCGCCAGGCGCCAGCCGGCATTTAGTACGCGCACACAAGCTTCCCATAGAAAGGTGGGCGTTTGGGCAAGTTTCTCATGGTGCTAACATAGGGTGCGAACCCGCAGTAGTAAACGACACCACTTAAACAATTCAATTCATTTATTTTCACCACAAATTTACATGGTTGGAGCTCTCGGGCAAAAAGCTGCTCGGGGCAGCTTGACGAGGCCCAAGAGACCGTTACAAGGTAGAGCAGTGCCGACATATGATTAAAATATGACCAAAGAAAAAAAAACAATATTATATTCATTATTATATACAAGGAAAAACACGGCTAGTGTTACAATATAAAAACTGACTGTGTACTGAAACATAATACAGTACTGAAACATAATACATGAAACATAATACGTGTTACAATATAAAAAGACCGTCGTAAACGACATAATTACGCAAAGACGTCAGTATTTGATAACAAAACACAATGTGATAATGGACTGACATTTCAGGATTTTATTGTGCGTTTAGAAATCGTTCCCGCAAGTCGCTTCTTGTGGGCCTAGCATCAAATTTATACTTGTTTAGCAGTGAGGGGAGGTTATGTTTCAATGACTGGTTCTTATAAATTGTTCGGAAACGAGGAACGTGCCAGTTTTCTGTGTTTCGTGTAGATACTATTGGTTCGTGGCTTTGTAGTGAAGCGGTGGCAATTAAAAAGTCACGAAATGAATTAGACAAAGAGAAGTATGTACGCAAAATCCGGAAGTCATATAATGAAAAGACAGGAATGAGCTTATAGGTTGCGAAAAGCAGGTCAGTATGTGCTAAGTGTTCGTGATTCCCGATGTATCGTGTAATTCTTTTCTGTATTGTAAAGATTTTTTGTTTATTTCTATTGGTTGTAGTGCTCCAGACAAGGTTACAGTAGTTAATATGTGAAGCAAATAAGGCATGGTATATTTGGAGCTTAACGCGTGTTGGAAGGAAAGTGCGGCAACGCGAGACCACTCCAGCTACTGCGGAGATTTTTTTGCATATATTAGCAACATGCATGTCCCAGCTTAACGTGCTGCTAAATGTAACTCCAAGTATTTTAAGTGATTCTACGATATCAATGTTCTGTGCTTCATAGGTTATGACATGATTAGATTGAAACGTCTTATTTTTTGCTCTGAATACCATTATTTTAGTTTTGATGGGGTTTATTTTGAGTCCACTGGATTGTGACCAGGAGGATAAACTAATAAGAAAGTCTTCACACTGCTTAATTAACACGTCCGCATCCGGGCCAGCCGTAAGTATAGAACAGTCGTCAGCGTATATGATAAATTTTGCTGATTCACTAATGAGGACAATGTCATTAATAAAAATATTAAACAAGAGGGGTCCTAAGAGGCTTTCTTGAGGTACACCCTTACTAAATGGCAGTAAACTTGATTGGTGTTTTCCCATACATACAATTTGTGTTCTGTTCATTAAGTACGACTTCATTAGTTCAAGTGGTGTTCCGCGATTTCCATACCGGGATAGTTTTGTTATGAGGACGTTGTGGTTAAGACAATCAAATGCTTTTGTGAAATCTACAAAGAGGCCAAGCGTAAAGTAATCTTTCTCAGTATTATCTAGAACAAATTCTTTAATTGTCAGTAGCGCAGTTTCGGTAGATCTCCCGGCTCTAAAGCCATGTAATTCTTTGTGGAAAATATTTCGGGCTGTAAAATACTTTAAAAGACGAGCAAACATAATTTTTACTGCTCCTTTCGAAAAAACTGAAATAATACTTATTGGTCTGTAATTAGTTGGGGTGTTTCTGTCACCACCTTTGTATACGATGGATATTCTGGAACGCTTCATTTCATCGAGAAAAATTCCAGTTTCAAAAATTAAATTAAAAATATGCACAAGCACCGGCAGAAGTAAATCTAGAACATATTTTATGGGCTTGATTTGTAAGTTGTCGCAGTCTAAAGCAGCAGAATTATTTAGCTGACTGAATGCTATGTACACTTTCGTTAAGTTAGTTGGCTTGAGGAAAAAGCTGTGAATTGTGTTGAAGGCAATTGTGTTGAAGGCAACGTTTCTATTTTTCACAATGCCAAAACGGAGGAGGAGGAAAAACTATTTTGAGTCGCTCAGGGAGAGTGAAGTTTCTTGAGCAACGTTATGTGGCCATGAGGACTTGGCCGAGGAAGCCCAGGCTTTTCAGCGAGCCCTCGAAGTCGCCAAATGCCAACACGGAAGCTCCTAAGCTGTACTATTTTAAACTGCTTTGATTTATGAGGGTTTAACGTCCCAAAGCCACTCAGGATATGAAGGACGCCGTAGTGAAGGGCTCCGGAAATTTCGACCGCCTAGGGTTCTTTAACGCGAACTGACATCGCACAGTGCACGGGCCTCTAGAATTCCGCCTCCGTCGAAATTCGACCGCTGCGGCGGAGATCAAACCCGCGCCTTTCGGGTCAGCGGCCGAGCGCCATAACCACTGAGCCACCGCGGCGGCTATTTTATGCATTAACATTTTTTTAAAAGAATATTTGCTCTGAAAAGTGCGTCTCTAAAGCGATAAGACTTGGTTTCAGCGGTTAGCTATATTTGGCGACATGAACAAAAAGCCCACTCTCACCGTTGGCAAATTCGGTGCCCGTTTACACATGCTCATTTATTTAAATGTACACTAAGAATACTTTGTTATAGGACCTTTTGATTGTGAAAAAAGCGTTTCCTTGCAATATTTTTCTTCTTTGCAAAAATTTGCCGTCTTGTTTTCCCGAAATTCCCATTTGCATTTCGCATCCATCAAAATGCGGCTGCCTCAGCTGGGATTCGATCCAGCGACCATGGGCACAGCAGCCGAACCCCAAAGACACTGAGCCATGGCGGAGTGCGAACTGCAAAACGAATCCTTACAAAATACTGCCTCGCTTCGCAATCTATGCGCGGTTATGAACCGACTAAAGCATAGCAGTGTGTAAAAACTGTTTCAAGATTTCAAAATATCATTCCAGTGTCGCTCGCAACGACAGATAGCTCCCCTCAAATCTCTCAAGCTTAAGTAAGAAAAAAGTCTTCCGCATCATGCCTAAGAGGCAAAAATGTTACCCCTGTGGGAAACACCCTTTATTGCCTTGTATATCGCTCCGAACGCTCACGCTACAGCGTCGTTACTTCGAGCTCGACGCTCTTGTCTTTGGTGAAGCTCTCCCGCTAACCCCATCCGTCCTCTAGTATGGCAATAATCAGTCCCGGTAGGTGCTACTGCTGTCGTGACAACAGCGAATGGATTTTTACACGCGAGCTGCGAGGCGCGCTGTATGCAGCGCTTAGAGTTATATTTAGCCAGCCGGGGTTCTTAAGCGTACACTGAGATAACGGTCGAATATATGCGGGCGAAAGCCAGCAAATGAAATGTAAAATTAGAAGAAAAAAATTTAAATTAAAGACCCAACTGGCGTGAAAGATTGCTTGCGTTTTTTTTTTTTTTTTGGCTTCCAGCACAGAGGCGAACCGGCGCCCTTGCATCGCCAGCCACCCGTGGAAGCCTTGTTTTTGCGAGGGAACTTAGAACTTACGGCGCGCCGCCGTCGGGAAAACTCAGTAACGGCCTTTGTGCTCGCCGGCGTAGCTGTGAGCACGTACTACCGTGCGGCTCTGAAGCGGCGTTGCAGCACGATGAGAAGGCCCGCGCAGTGCAGGGAACACAGCGCGCTGCACGCACCGTATACGCGGCTCACCTTGAGTACAGGTGTACTGAGGCGAACGCGTGGGGTAAGCGCTCCGTCATTTCAAGGGCGCCTCTGACTCCGCTGCAGGTTCAACGAATTGGCATTTGCTTTCATTTGAAACGCCAGCTCAACCCCCGGGATCTGCTTCAGGGTTGCTGTAACGTCCAGTTTCTGCGTGCTCTGCCTGAAAAACAGCCCAGCGAGTACGTGACTCGCGTACGGCTGACGTAATCCGCGCGCGAGCGGCCCCCTGTGAGCGCTCGACCGAGAGTGTACTCCTCTCATGCAGGGAATACGGCGCACCACTTGAGGCGCACAGCCGACCGTGTATCTGACGAATCTTCGGACCAGTCGTGCAGGAGGCAACTCTCACGCTCTTCCATGACCGTGATGTTGGCACCCATCAGTGGATCGCGAGATCGCCGCCTGTGTGATGAACGGCGGAGCTTTTGCGCAACACTTGTAGCTTCTGGCCTATTCCAGATTCGAGAAATTATTAAGCTCAACCAATACAGGCGCTTTCAGAGATTTTACGCCTGCACTACTAATGTCAGAGTAAACATTTTCCATGGCTGTGACATTTCTTTTGTTCCAGCATACGACCTGTCACTGTTCAGTGCGGTCACCAGGCCAAGCGAGCCGACAGTTTGCGATGCTACAGTCCAGGATATCGTGCGCCCGAAGTTACAACAGCTGAGGCAGAAGGACCGCGCTGGCGAAGGAGGCTGTTGAGAGTAATCGTTCACACGAACGCTCAGCAACAACAGAGTCCTTTCTGCGCAGGGCACCGAAGGCAGACACGTACAGCTAGCTGTCGCGTACGAAGATCCGGCAGCCTTCGTGCGATTCCGCAGTTCAAAACGAAAAAGCACAAAACTGAAAGGCCGGTGCCGGTTTACGCAGCAACCTGTCATCGGATTCTTCATTTCTTCCGATAAACTGCTATGGTCGGATACAACTCAAGAACGGAGCGGCAGAAGCCCCTTCAAAGGAGGCCCTTACAGCCAATGGCGTCGACCGGCTCTGACAACATCGTGGTTAATCTTCTTGGACCGGCAAGCATGACATCGCGGAGGATGGCAGATTAAAGGGGACTAACCACGGCTTATACCCGTGCCACACGCGCACAAGAAATGGCAGTAAATGCTTAAGGGCTTAAGTTTGTTAATGCCATCATTTTCGGAGTTGGTGCTACACGTCCACAATTAATGCCATCATCGAAAGTGACGATGACGATAATGCTTGCAATGTAGTCAAAAGTTTCATCTGAATATAAACATTGCTAATGAGCACAATATATCGGGAATGCTGTTCAAATGTAATGTAAAAATGATTTTCCAGAAATACGGTTGTTCCTGCTTTACAAGTCGAAAAAGCAGCCATAAACTCACATGTCAGCACACAAGTCGAGAGTACCTTTCAATAAGGCTGGTTAAAATGGCGCTCTTCGCACCGAACATACGGTATAGATGCCTCATGTTAAGAATTAACCATTTCCTACTGGTTAGGAAGTTTTTACTAACAAAGCTGCATGCTTTTCTGCGTGTGGAATGGGAACGAGAGTATGCATTGCACGGGCTAATGAGTTATGGCGAACTCAGTAGGTCGCGAATGCCAGTAAGGATAATGATATTAAATTTATGCGTGTGGCACCGCACGAATGCCATTAAAACTTAAGGCAGTAAGCACTTAATAGCATTAAATCTGTCCGTGTGGCACGGGTATTAATCGAATTAACCGCGGCGTCGTGAAAATGGGTTGACGCCATTGGCTGTAGGGCCGCCTTTTGAAAGTCGTCGCCGCTTCGTTCTTCAGCTGTATCGGACTGTATAGGCGGTGTTGAGGACGAGGTTCGGGGTCGCGGCTCGACGGATCCACGGTCAGCACGACGCCCGTTTCCACCTCCAGGCCAAGGACAGTAATGCCGCTGAGCGACGGAGTTAGAAGGTGGCAAAAGAAGACTGAGTTTATTTACATAATTACATGAGTGAAGATCGGAAAGTAGTGCTCTTCGACGGCATTCGTTGCGAGTTTTATACCATCTTTCTTCCCTAGCTTCCCTAGGATGATGACGTCAACTCCAGGGCAGGTGAGGCCAGAAACTCACTCGCGCGCACACACTTCCACTCCCGCACCTGTGGACACGTCACGCGTTGAGCCGGGGAGAAAAGAAGGCCCTCGAGGTAAAGTTGAGGTGAAGTTCTCGGACGCGACGAATCTTCCCCCGGGCTGTTGACACCTGTCCGTCAGAAGACATCCGTCACGAAGGATCGGAATGCGAGACCGTCAAAAGGGCGGAAGTGGGCCTTTGTCCTTTGGGGACGCTCTTGAAGATTGCGGAAGTCCCCCGCCAGCCCGCCGCGGTGCTCGGTACGCAGAACAATCATCGGGACGACGGCCCTTGACATTCGCAACGGTTACTGCGAAAAGGGAGAGGTAAAGTCCACGTGCTGATGTCCCCACGCACGTGGGCCGACTCCGGAGAATTGGGCGCTTTTGTGTCCATTGGGCCTGCACGGAGACGTAGCAAAGGAGGCTACCCTAGCCTCGTGCTGAATCCGGAACGACTTGAGGCAAGCGTCGCTGAGTTGACAGGGGTTTCTCGGAACCGTCCAGGCGACACGTGGGTGCTGGTTTCTTCCTGCTAACGCCGATCTTAACAGCTCCTCCGCGGCCAGGAAAATCTCGATCGGCCAGTGGTCACAATCACTGGTCGAGGAGAGATGGGCTTGGGTTGTAGCGTGGGATGCCTTTCTTGAGATTCTCTGCGAGCACACAACACAGTCCTAATCCTCGCACAATGGAGGCATTAGTAGAAACCGACCACCCAACACAGCGCCACTCCCCAGGCAGTGCCCGAGATTCACCCGAGATCCGCCAGGCTGCTATGCAATACCATTCGTTGTCGGCATAAAATTGAACTGAAAATTTTGCAGTTGACAGCAATAGTCGTGGCCATAAACTTGACTACATGCAACCTCATGACCGCCGGAGTCAAATCTCCACGCTGCACGATTTAGGCATGGTCTCTCAAAGGATTATCTCACAGCTAAAACTTCGATGAAAACCGTAAAGCTGAGATCACCCAATACCCTCTGTGAACGAAAAGACTTCGTCTTAGCTCAAAACTTTCCCCAACTTATCCTTACACGATCTTTGCGAGGAAACTGTCGGGAAAGCTTGCCCTCTCGAAGTAGAGACTGCACCGAAATTTGCAGAAATAATTCTGCATCTTGTTATTCAAGCCACGTGCCCGTACACTATGCTCCGCCGGAGTCTTTCTGTTAGACTGTAAGAACACTATCGGCTAACTAAACAAACAAACACTGTGCAAAATCACACCTTAAATGCCCTCAACCGACACATTTTATTGTCAATTACCATTAATTGCCAAAATATCACAGTCTGTCCTAACGTGATATTTCCCTACTCTTTTGGCAAACTGAACCTTAATTTTCCCTGTTTGCCTTTCTTCCTAAAGGAAAACCATAAACAGGACAACTAAAAAGAAAGCTCCTGGTCCTAACAATTTACTCTCTAGGACCTTGCAGAAACTTTTGCTGAGCTGTAGCTTGTCATCGCGTATTCAAACCCTACAACCAACTTTCTCAAAATGCTAACAAAAAATAAAACGATAAGCACATGTTCCCTCTCTCTTTTGTTCAGGGATTCATTTCAGCCGCGCCCTTCGGGGTCGCGTCTGTCTGGCCTTTCTTCCAGCTGCGGCAGCGTGATGAATGACGTCACCCTTGGCCTTAGTCATTCCCTGAACCCTGTCTCGGTCTTTGTGCCTCGTCCAGACGCTGGGGAAACCTCGGTAGCGCGTGTAGTGCCGAACTCTACTGCACAACAATGTACTTCCAGTAAGGCGATTGCATGTCCCCCTTTCACACTTCGAGCCAGCTGCACTGTCACCCTTCTGACTCGTCTGCCGACACGGCAGACACAAACGAGTTCCTCGTACCTTTCTCTGTAGCTTGGCTCTACAAACCTGCCGTGCTGGCTTACGACGCCGTCTTTTTCTTCTGGCGATCATTCCCTGCACTTTCAAGGAATCGCGTGGTCGGATGCTTCTGCAGTCTGAGCGCGTTACTTCTATTTTTATTCTCCTTTTTCGAGAAACTGGTGCTCTGTTGCCAGCAGGACGACTCACTATCATGCTGACTGCCCTTGTCTTTGTACAACATGACTCTGCTGTTTTTGCACGTCGCGGCTCTTTCGTTGGCTTACCGCCACTTTCGCTCATAGAAGAAAACTTCCTGGCATTTTTGGGGAGTTTGCTCTCTGGCCTATCCGCATGCGTCGCACGATCAGAATACGTTTCCTGACACGCCATGCGGTTCTTTCCTTTAGGCTTCGGAACCACCCCATCTTTCTTTACCTCAGTGACCCTGCGCACTGGACAAGAGCCTTTCACCTCTTTTTGTTCTGGCAGTGGTGCGCTCTTTTCTCCTTGCTGCGAGCCTCCCACGTGCACCTCGGGATCAAGCACCCACTCTTTAGGCTGCCCATACACACTGAGGACTCCGGGTTGACGAGCAACTATCTCGCTGGCGTCGCAGCTACGCACTACCTCTACGCAATCGACCGGCGGACAATTCACTGCCTCTGGGCTAGGCGAATCACTCCCCTGAGTACTGTCCTCTCTCGTTTGCGCGTCTTCTTCACTGCCTTCGAGCTCGCCTGGCTCATCCCTGTCACACACCTTGCGGTGACACCGCTCTACACTGTTTTGTGCACCCTTTTCAAGGCTAGCCTCAATTTTACATTTAGAACCTGTAAATTCGGGCACCTCTACCTTTTTCTTCTCACGCTCGTGCCGCTTGTCCAACTCGGCCACGGTCTGGCGTGCCTTTCCCTTAAGCTGTCGGGTCGGGTGTTCCCCTTTTTCAGCTTTACCTCTTTGCCGGTCACACGCTTGCACTGACCTCCGTTTCATGTCAACGCGGTGACCCGGCTCGGCAACGGTTTCACGTGCCTTTTTCTTACAATATAGTGTCAGGTTCTCCCCTTTTCCTGCACCTTCTCCCTCTATCCGAGCGTCGCGTCGATCCAGCTCGTCAACGGTCTCTCTGGCCTCTTTGGAACGTTTCTCTGGAGTTGTCGCGTTTGGTTCCCACTCGGGCCGATCACGCGTCTGTTTCGTTTTCGCAGCGTTGAGATATTTACATTCCGCGACAGTCTGATGCTTTACGGGTTTTCTCTGGACAGAAGCAGCCTCGGAACTAAATGGCTCCCTCACTCTACCGTTCAAGTTCATCCTGCTGCTTAGGCACTCTGTCCTAACTCCAAAATGGCGGAATAGAGCGGTCTTTACTGTTCTGTAATTATCCATATCCTCATCTGACATGCTCCATACAACATAAGCAGGCTGAGTTGGCAAAAGGGACACTAGCATGTAGGTCCAAATGTCTTTGTCTAATTTAGACTTCTCACAGATGCTTTCAAATTTGTCAAGAAATTTTGAAATGCTTTCGCCTCTCTTGAAAGCTCGCAGCTGAGACTGCGTCACATCCCAGTTTCCCTTGACAATGCTTTGGTCGACTTTTGCTATTATGCGCTTGTGCTCTGCCTGTTGCGCCTTTTTTCGCAGTTTATGACAACCTTCTTGTGTATGTTCTTGGCACTCTGATTCCTCACTCTCCGCTTTTGTCGGAGTTCTGCATCCTTCATTCTTGACTGCGCCTCGTAGCATCTCAACTTTAAGCTGCAACCTTTTCAACTCTCGTTCATGTTCCTCTATTTCCCGTTTCTCTTGCTCTACCGCTACCCGTTGCTCTTCTATTCTTTTTAGCTCGGGTTTGAGGAGTTCCCACGTAAACCTGATTGTTTCCTCATCGGCAGTTTCTAAA